>NW_027222170.1:0-47529 GCF_041296265.1 Equus caballus
ATGGACCTTGAGGGTATTATGTGAAGTGAAATAAATCAGAGGGACAAAGTCAAACACCGTGTGATCTCACTCATAAGGAGAAGATAAAAACAACGACAAACGCACACAGAGCAAAGGAGATTGCATTGGTGGTTACCATAGGGGGAGGGGGGAGGGGAGAGAGCCAAAGGGGTGATGAGGCTCACATGTGAGGTGACGGACTATCATTAGTTTTCGGGTGGTGAACACGATGTAATCTACACAGAATTCAAAATATATTACAACGTACATCTGAAAGCTATATCATCTTAGGATCCACTGTTACTGCAATAAAATAAAATAAAATAAAATAAAATAAAATAAAATAAAATAAAATAAAAAAGTGTAGGAGCCTCAAGAGGCTAACAGGCTTTTGAAAAGTTATTCCAGGGATTTTTATGGCTTAGCTCAGGGCGGCAGACACCAGCCTGAGACACAGCTGTGGCACAGCTACTAACTTCAACTAAACTGTATTCCGACTGGAGGGAAATCAAAACTACTGCAATCATAATTTCTTGAAGGCTTCACTTTGTGCCAGATCCTGTGCCGACTGCTTTGCACCAACTGTCTCATTTAATCCTCACATCCAAAAGGCAGGTTACCGTTATTCTCCCCATTGTCAAGGTGAGGAGGCGGAAGCAGAAAGATGGCAATCTGCCTGGAATTCACAGAAGGATTCTCTAGGTCATGACATGACTTTTGGACAAGATTTCAAGGTTTAACACATTACAGCGCAGATGCAGATCCCAGTATCACAGAACGTGAAAAACACTGAGTCCTGCCAAATGTCTTAAAACACTAATTATGGATCCTCACAATCTCTTGGCCTGTTTTCTCAGATGAGGGAAAACCCAGCGTGAAAAACCGTTGATGAGATGTCTGCAGAGGAGGACTACGTCTGGTCTTTAAAGCCGGGACCTATCCCAGTAGATTCTGAGTCAGTGGGTCCAGAGTAGGCCTTGAGCGTCTCTGTTCTTTTCCAAAGCCCCACAGGCTACACTTCCGTGCCCTTGGAGTTGGGAAGTACAGTCATGCCCTACATCGGGACGTTTCAGTCAACAACGGGGGTCCCATCAGATTAGTCCCATATGGCCTAGGTGTGTAGGAGGCTCTGCCATCCAGGTTTAGGAACTCCGTGGTGTTTGCACAGTCTCGAGATTGCCTGACCATGACACACTCCTCAGAACTCATCCCCACTGTTAAGCAAAGCATGACTATACCGCCTTGGATTCTCCACGGTCCCAGACCTGAACTGTTTAGATGACTGCACACGCAGAGGGCACCGTGTCTGAGGCAGAGAGCAGCTGGAATCACAAAAGCTCTCGACAGAGAGTCAAGGAAAGGCGTGCTCTGCTTACACGACTCTCTACTTTTCTCTGGGTCTGAACCATTTCCTAGCTAATCTGCTTTTTTTTAACCGAGCAGCTTTGCCAAAAAAAAAAGAAAGAAAAAACACAAAGTTACCAACAAACACTAAACAAACCAATATAAACAATACATATTAAATAAGCCTAACCCTACTATGCTACTGAAAAGGCTTTTATTTCCCTGGGATAATTTGGACAGCATTAGATTGTTTTACCAAGAGCAGCCAAGTCCAGGGAGATTATTTCTAATTCCACAGTGCTGCAGATGCGGTCAGTAGCAACTGCAAGCCGGAAAGGAAACAAAACAAAACAAAGTTGGGTGTAATCCATTCAAGTTCACACGTTTCACCAGGACAGCCTCCAAGCCTTGAATAGTTAGGTATGCATTTAGCCATTTCTTTAGTCAACCACTACTAACGCCTGCTAAAGGCCAGACACTGCTCTAAGTACTTTACGGATATGAAATATCCTCTCACCTTTACACTCACCTATGGAGTGTGTATGATAATCATCCCCGTTTTACAGATCAGGAAACTGACACACAGAATGGTACAGTAACTTGCCTGAGTTCACACAGCCCGTAGGTGGCAGAGCCAGGACCCATGTGACAGAGTCTGGCTCCAGAGTCCACGTTCTGAATCACCACGCTTAGTCCCCAAAAACCTAGAGAAAGCGCCAGCCTCAATCGAAAAGTTTTCTTTTCCCCACCCTACAGTCCCTACGCGGCGGCCCCAGTCTCCAGGGCATGCTTTCAGCTCCTCTGACAGGCCCTACTCCTCCCTTGCCCTGTCCCAACACTCTCCCGCACAGGTCCTCCTTTTCTTTTAGGCATCTGCTCTCAGCTTCAACATCACTGCCTAAGTCACCAAGTCTAACAGGAAATGCCGTCTTTCTCAACACTCAACACAAAATTGCTTTTACGTATCTCCTAGGTAATTGGTGGCTGCCTGTCTGTCCTTTCCAACCAGGCTGTGAGGGCCAGTACGTCAAACAGCCTGTCAGTCTTGCTCACCAAGTGTCCAGACCACTGAACACGCACCGACCAGAGGAAAGGAAGGACTTGTCCCAAAGTCAACTCTCCAGACTTTCTGTGCAAGGAGGGAACGAACGGAGCACCCTCCAGCCTCACGCTTTCTCTTCCATGCTTTCAAGTGTGGGGCACATACCTCTGCTCACAACGCTCCCCGGACAGCCCCCACTGCACCCCTAACAGGTAGACTTCTGCACAGTCAAGGGCTTTGGAAAGCACTGGCTCTGCACACAAATCTTACGTGGCCCTCGACAGGCCACTGCCCCTGAACCGGCCTGAGCTTCAGGCCCACAACAGGCTTCGTGAAAACCCCAACGGAACGTAGCCTCGAAAAGAGGGAGACCCGCACTCCTCAGAACGCCTCGAGACCAGTGTCCTTATCGACTTCGCGTCTGTCCTTCCAAGAAGCCAAGACCACGGCTGGCGCTTCAGCGCCCGACTCCCGGGCACCGCATGCCCAGGCTGGCCCCTGGGCAGGTGCCCGGCACACACCGCCCGTTCCACGAACGCCTCAAGCGCACGAAGAGACCCCCTCGCTCCCCGCGCCGCACAGCTGTCCCGCGACCTGACGGGCACCTCTCGGCGCACAAGCCTATTCCTCAGGGACACGCTCGCCTCCCACCAGCCCCCAGGCCCACGCCCCCCAGGTACCTCTCTCAGATGGAATCCTCTTCGCAGGCGCCCTGGTCGTCCGTGTCCGGCGAGCAGGAAGAGCGGGAGCTGAAGGACGGCCTCCTCAGGCTAGCGGCCGTGGCTGTGCACGGCCCGGGCTGCTGTGCCCAGCGGGGACGCGGAGCGCCGTCCACGGACGCCGGGGGAACGGACGAGCCCGGCCCGGGAGAGAGCAGCACAGCGCGGCCGGACTCCGCCGGGCTCGGCTCTGGGCAGGCAGGCGCGGCTCGCCGACGCCTCCCACGCCTCCCAGGACGGCGGCCCAGCAGCCGCGCGCTCCTCTCCTCTCCTCGCGCGCAGCGCGCGCGCGCCGCCGCCCAGACGCTGCCCGGCCGTTGCCCCGCCCCCCCCCCTCCGGCGGTGGACTGCGGACAGCGACGGGGACACCCTCCTGGGAGAACTCCTGCGGCCCCGCCCACATGCTTGGGACCTTCGCGGAGCGGGAAGGTGCGCTGACAGGGACGCAGGGTCCCCGCTACGCTCGCTCTCGGGGAACTGCAGCCTCCTCCCTCGGCTTTCACTTGAATGTCACACCCGAAACCATGCAACGTCTACAAGCAAACATAGGCAGTGTGCTCTTTGACATCAGTCTTAGCAGCCTATTTTCAAGTACCACGTCTGACTGGGCAAGGGAAACAAAATACAAAATGAACAAACGGGACTACATCAAAGTCAAAAAACATCCTCTGCACCGCAAAGGAAACCATCCACAAAACCAAAACACAACCTAACAACTGGGAGAAGATTCTTGCAAACCGTATATCGGATAAGGGGTTAATATCCAAAACACAGAAAGAACTCATACATCTCAACAGCAAAAAACATCAACAACCCAATTGAAAAGGCGGGCAAAAGATCTGAGCAGTGATTTCTCCAAAGAAGGTATACGGATGGCCAACAGGCATATGGAAAGGGACTCAACATCCTTAGCGATCAGAGAAATGCAAATCACAACTACAAGGAGATGTCCCCTTACTCTGCTCAGAATGGCTCTAATTAACAAGACAAGAGACAAGTGTCGGAGAGGATGTGCAGAGAAGGGAACTCTCCTGCACTGCTGGTGGGAGGGCAGACTGGTGCAGCCACTACGGAAAGCAGGATGGAGTATCCTCAGAAAACTAAGAACACATCTACCATATGTATGATCCAGCTAGCCCACTGCTGGCTATTCATCCAAAGAACTTGAAAACACCAATGCAGAGGGACACATGCACCCCTAGGCTCACTGCAGCATTATTCACAACAGCCAAAACTTGGAAGCAACCTAGGTGCCCATCAAGGGAAGAATGGATAAAGAAGATGTGGTATGTATACACAATGGAATGCCACTCGGCCCTAAGAAATGATGAGATCCGCCCATTTGTGACAACGTCGATGGACCTTGAGGGTATTATGTGAAGTGAAATAAATCAGAGGGACAAAGTCAAACACCGTGTGATCTCACTCATAAGGAGAAGATAAAAACAACGACAAACGCACACAGAGCAAAGGAGATTGCATTGGTGGTTACCATAGGGGGAGGGGGGAGGGGAGAGAGCCAAAGGGGTGATGAGGCTCACATGTGAGGTGACGGACTATCATTAGTTTTCGGGTGGTGAACACGATGTAATCTACACAGAATTCAAAATATATTACAACGTACATCTGAAAGCTATATCATCTTAGGATCCACTGTTACTGCAATAAAATAAAATAAAATAAAATAAAATAAAATAAAATAAAATAAAATAAAAAAGTGTAGGAGCCTCAAGAGGCTAACAGGCTTTTGAAAAGTTATTCCAGGGATTTTTATGGCTTAGCTCAGGGCGGCAGACACCAGCCTGAGACACAGCTGTGGCACAGCTACTAACTTCAACTAAACTGTATTCCGACTGGAGGGAAATCAAAACTACTGCAATCATAATTTCTTGAAGGCTTCACTTTGTGCCAGATCCTGTGCCGACTGCTTTGCACCAACTGTCTCATTTAATCCTCACATCCAAAAGGCAGGTTACCGTTATTCTCCCCATTGTCAAGGTGAGGAGGCGGAAGCAGAAAGATGGCAATCTGCCTGGAATTCACAGAAGGATTCTCTAGGTCATGACATGACTTTTGGACAAGATTTCAAGGTTTAACACATTACAGCGCAGAATGCAGATCCCAGTATCACAGAACGTGAAAAACACTGAGTCCTGCCAAATGTCTTAAAACACTAATTATGGATCCTCACAATCTCTTGGCCTGTTTTCTCAGATGAGGGAAAACCCAGCGTGAAAAACCGTTGATGAGATGTCTGCAGAGGAGGACTACGTCTGGTCTTTAAAGCCGGGACCTATCCCAGTAGATTCTGAGTCAGTGGGTCCAGAGTAGGCCTTGAGCGTCTCTGTTCTTTTCCAAAGCCCCACAGGCTACACTTCCGTGCCCTTGGAGTTGGGAAGTACAGTCATGCCCTACATCGGGACGTTTCAGTCAACAACGGGGGTCCCATCAGATTAGTCCCATATGGCCTAGGTGTGTAGGAGGCTCTGCCATCCAGGTTAGGAACTCCGTGGTGTTTGCACAGTCTCGAGATTGCCTGACCATGACACACTCCTCAGAACTCATCCCCACTGTTAAGCAAAGCATGACTATACCGCCTTGGATTCTCCACGGTCCCAGACCTGAACTGTTTAGATGACTGCACACGCAGAGGGCACCGTGTCTGAGGCAGAGAGCAGCTGGAATCACAAAAGCTCTCGACAGAGAGTCAAGGAAAGGCGTGCTCTGCTTACACGACTCTCTACTTTTCTCTGGGTCTGAACCATTTCCTAGCTAATCTGCTTTTTTTAACCGAGCAGCTTTGCCAAAAAAAAAAAGAAAGAAAAAACACAAAGTTACCAACAAACACTAAACAAACCAATATAAACAATACATATTAAATAAGCCTAACCCTACTATGCTACTGAAAAGGCTTTTATTTCCCTGGGATAATTTGGACAGCATTAGATTGTTTTACCAAGAGCAGCCAAGTCCAGGGAGATTATTTCTAATTCCACAGTGCTGCAGATGCGGTCAGTAGCAACTGCAAGCCGGAAAGGAAACAAAACAAAACAAAGTTGGGTGTAATCCATTCAAGTTCACACGTTTCACCAGGGACAGCCTCCAAGCCTTGAATAGTTAGGTATGCATTTAGCCATTTCTTTAGTCAACCACTACTAACGCCTGCTAAAGGCCAGACACTGCTCTAAGTACTTTACGGATATGAAATATCCTCTCACCTTTACACTCACCTATGGAGTGTGTATGATAATCATCCCCGTTTTACAGATCAGGAAACTGACACACAGAATGGTACAGTAACTTGCCTGAGTTCACACAGCCCGTAGGTGGCAGAGCCAGGACCCATGTGACAGAGTCTGGCTCCAGAGTCCACGTTCTGAATCACCACGCTTAGTCCCCAAAAACCTAGAGAAAGCGCCAGCCTCAATCGAAAAGTTTTCTTTTCCCCACCCTACAGTCCCTACGCGGCGGCCCCAGTCTCCAGGGCATGCTTTCAGCTCCTCTGACAGGCCCTACTCCTCCCTTGCCCTGTCCCAACACTCTCCCGCACAGGTCCTCCTTTTCTTTTAGGCATCTGCTCTCAGCTTCAACATCACTGCCTAAGTCACCAAGTCTAACAGGAAATGCCGTCTTTCTCAACACTCAACACAAAATTGCTTTTACGTATCTCCTAGGTAATTGGTGGCTGCCTGTCTGTCCTTTCCAACCAGGCTGTGAGGGCCAGTACGTCAAACAGCCTGTCAGTCTTGCTCACCAAGTGTCCAGACCACTGAACACGCACCGACCAGAGGAAAGGAAGGACTTGTCCCAAAGTCAACTCTCCAGACTTTCTGTGCAAGGAGGGAACGAACGGAGCACCCTCCAGCCTCACGCTTTCTCTTCCATGCTTTCAAGTGTGGGGCACATACCTCTGCTCACAACGCTCCCCGGACAGCCCCCACTGCACCCCTAACAGGTAGACTTCTGCACAGTCAAGGGCTTTGGAAAGCACTGGCTCTGCACACAAATCTTACGTGGCCCTCGACAGGCCACTGCCCCTGAACCGGCCTGAGCTTCAGGCCCACAACAGGCTTCGTGAAAACCCCAACGGAACGTAGCCTCGAAAAGAGGGAGACCCGCACTCCTCAGAACGCCTCGAGACCAGTGTCCTTATCGACTTCGCGTCTGTCCTTCCAAGAAGCCAAGACCACGGCTGGCGCTTCAGCGCCCGACTCCCGGGCACCGCATGCCCAGGCTGGCCCCTGGGCAGGTGCCCGGCACACACCGCCCGTTCCACGAACGCCTCAAGCGCACGAAGAGACCCCCTCGCTCCCCGCGCCGCACAGCTGTCCCGCGACCTGACGGGCACCTCTCGGCGCACAAGCCTATTCCTCAGGGACACGCTCGCCTCCCACCAGCCCCCAGGCCCACGCCCACGCCCCCCAGGTACCTCTCTCAGATGGAATCCTCTTCGCAGGCGCCCTGGTCGTCCGTGTCCGGCGAGCAGGAAGAGCGGGAGCTGAAGGACGGCCTCCTCAGGCTAGCGGCCGTGGCTGTGCACGGCCCGGGCTGCTGTGCCCAGCGGGGACGCGGAGCGCCGTCCACGGACGCCGGGGGAACGGACGAGCCCGGCCCGGGAGAGAGCAGCACAGCGCGGCCGGACTCCGCCGGGCTCGGCTCTGGGCAGGCAGGCGCGGCTCGCCGACGCCTCCCACGCCTCCCAGGACGGCGGCCCAGCAGCCGCGCGCTCCTCTCCTCTCCTCGCGCGCGCAGCGCGCGCCGCCGCCCAGACGCTGCCCGGCCGTTGCCCCGCCCCCCCCCCCTCCGGCGGTGGACTGCGGACAGCGACGGGGACACCCTCCTGGGAGAACTCCTGCGGCCCCGCCCACATGCTTGGGACCTTCGCGGAGCGGGAAGGTGCGCTGACAGGGACGCAGGGGCCCCGCTACGCTCGCTCTCGGGGAACTGCAGCCTCCTCGCTCGGCTTTCACTTGAATGTCACACCCGAAACCATGCAACGTCTACAAGCAAACATAGGCAGTGTGCTCTTTGACATCAGTCTTAGCAGCCTATTTTCAAGTACCACGTCTGACTGGGCAAGGGAAACAAAATACAAAATGAACAAACGGGACTACATCAAAGTCAAAAAACATCCTCTGCACCGCAAAGGAAACCATCCACAAAACCAAAACACAACCTAACAACTGGGAGAAGATTCTTGCAAACCGTATATCGGATAAGGGGTTAATATCCAAAACACAGAAAGAACTCATACATCTCAACAGCAAAAAACATCAACAACCCAATTGAAAAGGCGGGCAAAAGATCTGAGCAGTGATTTCTCCAAAGAAGGTATACGGATGGCCAACAGGCATATGGAAAGGGACTCAACATCCTTAGCGATCAGAGAAATGCAAATCACAACTACAAGGAGATGTCCCCTTACTCTGGTCAGAATGGCTCTAATTAACAAGACAAGAGACAAGTGTCGGAGAGGATGTGCAGAGAAGGGAACTCTCCTGCACTGCTGGTGGGAGGGCAGACTGGTGCAGCCACTACGGAAAGCAGGATGGAGTATCCTCAGAAAACTAAGAACACATCTACCATATGTATGATCCAGCTAGCCCACTGCTGGCTATTCATCCAAAGAACTTGAAAACACCAATGCAGAGGGACACATGCACCCCTAGGCTCACTGCAGCATTATTCACAACAGCCAAAACTTGGAAGCAACCTAGGTGCCCATCAAGGGAAGAATGGATAAAGAAGATGTGGTATGTATACACAATGGAATGCCACTCGGCCCTAAGAAATGATGAGATCCGCCCATTTGTGACAACGTCGATGGACCTTGAGGGTATTATGTGAAGTGAAATAAATCAGAGGGACAAAGTCAAACACCGTGTGATCTCACTCATAAGGAGAAGATAAAAACAACGACAAACGCACACAGAGCAAAGGAGATTGCATTGGTGGTTACCATAGGGGGAGGGGGGAGGGGAGAGAGCCAAAGGGGTGATGAGGCTCACATGTGAGGTGACGGACTATCATTAGTTTTCGGGTGGTGAACACGATGTAATCTACACAGAATTCAAAATATATTACAACGTACATCTGAAAGCCATATCATCTTAGGATCCACTGTTACTGCAATAAAATAAAATAAAATAAAAAAGTGTAGGAGCCTCAAGAGGCTAACAGGCTTTTGAAAAGTTATTCCAGGGATTTTTATGGCTTAGCTCAGGGCGGCAGACACCAGCCTGAGACACAGCTGTGGCACAGCTACTAACTTCAACTAAACTGTATTCCGACTGGAGGGAAATCAAAACTACTGCAATCATAATTGATTGAAGGCTTCACTTTGTGCCAGATCCTGTGCCGACTGCTTTGCACCAACTGTCTCATTTAATCCTCACATCCAAAAGGCAGGTTACCGTTATTCTCCCCATTGTCAAGGTGAGGAGGCGGAAGCAGAAAGATGGCAATCTGCCTGGAATTCACAGAAGGATTCTCTAGGTCATGACATGACTTTTGGACAAGATTTCAAGGTTTAACACATTACAGCGCAGATGCAGATCCCAGTATCACAGAACGTGAAAAACACTGAGTCCTGCCAAATGTCTTAAAACACTAATTATGGATCCTCACAATCTCTTGGCCTGTTTTCTCAGATGAGGGAAAACCCAGCGTGAAAAACCGTTGATGAGATGTCTGCAGAGGAGGACTACGTCTGGTCTTTAAAGCCGGGACCTATCCCAGTAGATTCTGAGTCAGTGGGTCCAGAGTAGGCCTTGAGCGTCTCTGTTCTTTTCCAAAGCCCCACAGGCTACACTTCCGTGCCCTTGGAGTTGGGAAGTCCAGTCATGCCCTACATCGGGACGTTTCAGTCAACAACGGGGGTCCCATCAGATTAGTCCCATATGGCCTAGGTGTGTAGGAGGCTCTGCCATCCAGGTTTAGGAACTCCGTGGTGTTTGCACAGTCTCGAGATTGCCTGACCATGACACACTCCTCAGAACTCATCCCCACTGTTAAGCAAAGCATGACTATACCGCCTTGGATTCTCCACGGTCCCAGACCTGAACTGTTTAGATGACTGCACACGCAGAGGGCACCGTGTCTGAGGCAGAGAGCAGCTGGAATCACAAAAGCTCTCGACAGAGAGTCAAGGAAAGGCGTGCTCTGCTTACACGACTCTCTACTTTTCTCTGGGTCTGAACCATTTCCTAGCTAATCTGCTTTTTTTAACCGAGCAGCTTTGCCAAAAAAAAAAAAAAAAGAAAGAACACAAAGTTACCAACAAACACTAAACAAACCAATATAAACAATACATATTAAATAAGCCTAACCCTACTATGCTACTGAAAAGGCTTTTATTTCCCTGGGATAATTTGGACAGCATTAGATTGTTTGACCAAGAGCAGCCAAGTCGAGGCAGATTATTTCTAATTCCACAGTGCTGCAGATGCGGTCAGTAGCAACTGCAAGCCGGAAAGGAAACAAAACAAAGTTGGGTGTAATCCATTCAAGTTCACACGTTTCACCAGGGACAGCCTCCAAGCCTTGAATAGTTAGGTATGCATTTAGCCATTTCTTTAATCAACCACTACTAACGCCTGCTAAAGGCCAGACACTGCTCTAAGTACTTTACGGATATGAAATATCCTCTCACCTTTACACTCACCTATGGAGTGTGTATGATAATCATCCCCGTTTTACAGATCAGGAAACTGACACACAGAATGGTACAGTAACTTGCCCGAGTTCACACAGCCCGTAGGTGGCAGAGCCAGGACCCATGTGACAGAGTCTGGCTCCAGAGTCCACGTTCTGAATCACCACGCTTAGTCCCCAAAAACCTAGAGAAAGCGCCAGCCTCAATCGAAAAGTTTTCTTTTCCCCACCCTACAGTCCCTACGCGGCGGCCCCAGTCTCCAGGGCATGCTTTCAGCTCCTCTGACAGGCCCTACTCCTCCCTTGCCCTGTCCCAACACTCTCCCGCCCAGGTCCTCCTTTTCTTTTAGGCATCTGCTCTCAGCTTCAACATCACTGCCTAAGTCACCAAGTCTAACAGGAAATGCCGTCTTTCTCAACACTCAACACAAAATTGCTTTTACGTATCTCCTAGGTAATTGGTGGCTGCCTGTCTGTCCTTTCCAACCAGGCTGTGAGGGCCAGTACGTCAAACAGCCTGTCAGTCTTGCTCACCAAGTGTCCAGACCACTGAACACGCACCGACCAGAGGAAAGGAAGGACTTGTCCCAAAGTCAACTCTCCAGACTTTCTGTGCAAGGAGGGAACGAACGGAGCACCCTCCAGCCTCACGCTTTCTCTTCCATGCTTTCAAGTGTGGGGCACATACCTCTGCTCACAACGCTCCCCGGACAGCCCCCACTGCACCCCTAACAGGTAGACTTCTGCACAGTCAAGGGCTTTGGAAAGCACTGGCTCTGCACACAAATCTTACGTGGCCCTCGACAGGCCACTGCCCCTGAACCGGCCTGAGCTTCAGGCCCACAACAGGCTTCGTGAAAACCCCAACGGAACGTAGCCTCGAAAAGAGGGAGACCCGCACTCCTCAGAACGCCTCGAGACCAGTGTCCTTATCGACTTCGCGTCTGTCCTTCCAAGAAGCCAAGACCACGGCTGGCGCTTCAGCGCCCGACTCCCGGGCACCGCATGCCCAGGCTGGCCCCTGGGCAGGTGCCCGGCACACACCGCCCGTTCCACGAACGCCTCAAGCGCACGAAGAGACCCCCTCGCTCCCCGCGCCGCACAGCTGTCCCGCGACCTGACGGGCACCTCTCGGCGCACAAGCCTATTCCTCAGGGACACGCTCGCCTCCCACCAGCCCCCAGGCCCACGCCCACGCCCCCCAGGTACCTCTCTCAGATGGAATCCTCTTCGCAGGCGCCCTGGTCGTCCGTGTCCGGCGAGCAGGAAGAGCGGGAGCTGAAGGACGGCCTCCTCAGGCTAGCGGCCGTGGCTGTGCACGGCCCGGGCTGCTGTGCCCAGCGGGGACGCGGAGCGCCGTCCACGGACGCCGGGGGAACGGACGAGCCCGGCCCGGGAGAGAGCAGCACAGCGCGGCCGGACTCCGCCGGGCTCGGCTCTGGGCAGGCAGGCGCGGCTCGCCGACGCCTCCCACGCCTCCCAGGACGGCGGCCCAGCAGCCGCGCGCTCCTCTCCTCTCCTCGCGCGCGCGCGCGCGCCGCCGCCCAGACGCTGCCCGGCCGTTGCCCCGCCCCCCCCCCTCCGGCGGTGGACTGCGGACAGCGACGGGGACACCCTCCTGGGAGAACTCCTGCGGCCCCGCCCACATGCTTGGGACCTTCGCGGAGCGGGAAGGTGCGCTGACAGGGACGCAGGGGCCCCGCTACGCTCGCTCTCGGGGAACTGCAGCCTCCTCGCTCGGCTTTCACTTGAATGTCACACCCGAAACCATGCAACGTCTACAAGCAAACATAGGCAGTGTGCTCTTTGACATCAGTCTTAGCAGCCTATTTTCAAGTACCACGTCTGACTGGGCAAGGGAAACAAAATACAAAATGAACAAACGGGACTACATCAAAGTCAAAAAACATCCTCTGCACCGCAAAGGAAACCATCCACAAAACCAAAACACAACCTAACAACTGGGAGAAGATTCTTGCAAACCGTATATCGGATAAGGGGTTAATATCCAAAACACAGAAAGAACTCATACATCTCAACAGCAAAAAACATCAACAACCCAATTGAAAAGGCGGGCAAAAGATCTGAGCAGTGATTTCTCCAAAGAAGGTATACGGATGGCCAACAGGCATATGGAAAGGGACTCAACATCCTTAGCGATCAGAGAAATGCAAATCACAACTACAAGGAGATGTCCCCTTACTCTGGTCAGAATGGCTCTAATTAACAAGACAAGAGACAAGTGTCGGAGAGGATGTGCAGAGAAGGGAACTCTCCTGCACTGCTGGTGGGAGGGCAGACTGGTGCAGCCACTACGGAAAGCAGGATGGAGTATCCTCAGAAAACTAAGAACACATCTACCATATGTATGATCCAGCTAGCCCACTGCTGGCTATTCATCCAAAGAACTTGAAAACACCAATGCAGAGGGACACATGCACCCCTAGGCTCACTGCAGCATTATTCACAACAGCCAAAACTTGGAAGCAACCTAGGTGCCCATCAAGGGAAGAATGGATAAAGAAGATGTGGTATGTATACACAATGGAATGCCACTCGGCCCTAAGAAATGATGAGATCCGCCCATTTGTGACAACGTCGATGGACCTTGAGGGTATTATGTGAAGTGAAATAAATCAGAGGGACAAAGTCAAACACCGTGTGATCTCACTCATAAGGAGAAGATAAAAACAACGACAAACGCACACAGAGCAAAGGAGATTGCATTGGTGGTTACCATAGGGGGAGGGGGGAGGGGAGAGAGCCAAAGGGGTGATGAGGCTCACATGTGAGGTGACGGACTATCATTAGTTTTCGGGTGGTGAACACGATGTAATCTACACAGAATTCAAAATATATTACAACGTACATCTGAAAGCCATATCATCTTAGGATCCACTGTTACTGCAATAAAATAAAATAAAATAAAAATGTGTAGGAGCCTCAAGAGGCTAACAGGCTTTTGAAAAGTTATTCCAGGGATTTTTATGGCTTAGCTCAGGGCGGCAGACACCAGCCTGAGACACAGCTGTGGCACAGCTACTAACTTCAACTAAACTGTATTCCGACTGGAGGGAAATCAAAACTACTGCAATCATAATTGATTGAAGGCTTCACTTTGTGCCAGATCCTGTGCCGACTGCTTTGCACCAACTGTCTCATTTAATCCTCACATCCAAAAGGCAGGTTACCGTTATTCTCCCCATTGTCAAGGTGAGGAGGCGGAAGCAGAAAGATGGCAATCTGCCTGGAATTCACAGAAGGATTCTCTAGGTCATGACATGACTTTTGGACAAGATTTCAAGGTTTAACACATTACAGCGCAGATGCAGATCCCAGTATCACAGAACGTGAAAAACACTGAGTCCTGCCAAATGTCTTAAAACACTAATTATGGATCCTCACAATCTCTTGGCCTGTTTTCTCAGATGAGGGAAAACCCAGCGTGAAAAACCGTTGATGAGATGTCTGCAGAGGAGGACTACGTCTGGTCTTTAAAGCCGGGACCTATCCCAGTAGATTCTGAGTCAGTGGGTCCAGAGTAGGCCTTGAGCGTCTCTGTTCTTTTCCAAAGCCCCACAGGCTACACTTCCGTGCCCTTGGAGTTGGGAAGTCCAGTCATGCCCTACATCGGGACGTTTCAGTCAACAACGGGGGTCCCATCAGATTAGTCCCATATGGCCTAGGTGTGTAGGAGGCTCTGCCATCCAGGTTTAGGAACTCCGTGGTGTTTGCACAGTCTCGAGATTGCCTGACCATGACACACTCCTCAGAACTCATCCCCACTGTTAAGCAAAGCATGACTATACCGCCTTGGATTCTCCACGGTCCCAGACCTGAACTGTTTAGATGACTGCACACGCAGAGGGCACCGTGTCTGAGGCAGAGAGCAGCTGGAATCACAAAAGCTCTCGACAGAGAGTCAAGGAAAGGCGTGCTCTGCTTACACGACTCTCTACTTTTCTCTGGGTCTGAACCATTTCCTAGCTAATCTGCTTTTTTTAACCGAGCAGCTTTGCCAAAAAAAAAAAAAAAAGAAAGAACACAAAGTTACCAACAAACACTAAACAAACCAATATAAACAATACATATTAAATAAGCCTAACCCTACTATGCTACTGAAAAGGCTTTTATTTCCCTGGGATAATTTGGACAGCATTAGATTGTTTGACCAAGAGCAGCCAAGTCGAGGCAGATTATTTCTAATTCCACAGTGCTGCAGATGCGGTCAGTAGCAACTGCAAGCCGGAAAGGAAACAAAACAAAGTTGGGTGTAATCCATTCAAGTTCACACGTTTCACCAGGGACAGCCTCCAAGCCTTGAATAGTTAGGTATGCATTTAGCCATTTCTTTAATCAACCACTACTAACGCCTGCTAAAGGCCAGACACTGCTCTAAGTACTTTACGGATATGAAATATCCTCTCACCTTTACACTCACCTATGGAGTGTGTATGATAATCATCCCCGTTTTACAGATCAGGAAACTGACACACAGAATGGTACAGTAACTTGCCCAAGTTCACACAGCCCGTAGGTGGCAGAGCCAGGACCCATGTGACAGAGTCTGGCTCCAGAGTCCACGTTCTGAATCACCACGCTTAGTCCCCAAAAACCTAGAGAAAGCGCCAGCCTCAATCGAAAAGTTTTCTTTTCCCCACCCTACAGTCCCTACGCGGCGGCCCCAGTCTCCAGGGCATGCTTTCAGCTCCTCTGACAGGCCCTACTCCTCCCTTGCCCTGTCCCAACACTCTCCCGCCCAGGTCCTCCTTTTCTTTTAGGCATCTGCTCTCAGCTTCAACATCACTGCCTAAGTCACCAAGTCTAACAGGAAATGCCGTCTTTCTCAACACTCAACACAAAATTGCTTTTACGTATCTCCTAGGTAATTGGTGGCTGCCTGTCTGTCCTTTCCAACCAGGCTGTGAGGGCCAGTACGTCAAACAGCCTGTCAGTCTTGCTCACCAAGTGTCCAGACCACTGAACACGCACCGACCAGAGGAAAGGAAGGACTTGTCCCAAAGTCAACTCTCCAGACTTTCTGTGCAAGGAGGGAACGAACGGAGCACCCTCCAGCCTCACGCTTTCTCTTCCATGCTTTCAAGTGTGGGGCACATACCTCTGCTCACAACGCTCCCCGGACAGCCCCCACTGCACCCCTAACAGGTAGACTTCTGCACAGTCAAGGGCTTTGGAAAGCACTGGCTCTGCACACAAATCTTACGTGGCCCTCGACAGGCCACTGCCCCTGAACCGGCCTGAGCTTCAGGCCCACAACAGGCTTCGTGAAAACCCCAACGGAACGTAGCCTCGAAAAGAGGGAGACCCGCACTCCTCAGAACGCCTCGAGACCAGTGTCCTTATCGACTTCGCGTCTGTCCTTCCAAGAAGCCAAGACCACGGCTGGCGCTTCAGCGCCCGACTCCCGGGCACCGCATGCCCAGGCTGGCCCCTGGGCAGGTGCCCGGCACACACCGCCCGTTCCACGAACGCCTCAAGCGCACGAAGAGACCCCCTCGCTCCCCGCGCCGCACAGCTGTCCCGCGACCTGACGGGCACCTCTCGGCGCACAAGCCTATTCCTCAGGGACACGCTCGCCTCCCACCAGCCCCCAGGCCCACGCCCCCCAGGTACCTCTCTCAGATGGAATCCTCTTCGCAGGCGCCCTGGTCGTCCGTGTCCGGCGAGCAGGAAGAGCGGGAGCTGAAGGACGGCCTCCTCAGGCTAGCGGCCGTGGCTGTGCACGGCCCGGGCTGCTGTGCCCAGCGGGGACGCGGAGCGCCGTCCACGGACGCCGGGGGAACGGACGAGCCCGGCCCGGGAGAGAGCAGCACAGCGCGGCCGGACTCCGCCGGGCTCGGCTCTGGGCAGGCAGGCGCGGCTCGCCGACGCCTCCCACGCCTCCCAGGACGGCGGCCCAGCAGCCGCGCGCTCCTCTCCTCTCCTCGCGCGCGCGCGCGCGCCGCCGCCCAGACGCTGCCCGGCCGTTGCCCCGCCCCCCCCCCTCCGGCGGTGGACTGCGGACAGCGACGGGGACACCCTCCTGGGAGAACTCCTGCGGCCCCGCCCACATGCTTGGGACCTTCGCGGAGCGGGAAGGTGCGCTGACAGGGACGCAGGGGCCCCGCTACGCTCGCTCTCGGGGAACTGCAGCCTCCTCGCTCGGCTTTCACTTGAATGTCACACCCGAAACCATGCAACGTCTACAAGCAAACATAGGCAGTGTGCTCTTTGACATCAGTCTTAGCAGCCTATTTTCAAGTACCACGTCTGACTGGGCAAGGGAAACAAAATACAAAATGAACAAACGGGACTACATCAAAGTCAAAAAACATCCTCTGCACCGCAAAGGAAACCATCCACAAAACCAAAACACAACCTAACAACTGGGAGAAGATTCTTGCAAACCGTATATCGGATAAGGGGTTAATATCCAAAACACAGAAAGAACTCATACATCTCAACAGCAAAAAACATCAACAACCCAATTGAAAAGGCGGGCAAAAGATCTGAGCAGTGATTTCTCCAAAGAAGGTATACGGATGGCCAACAGGCATATGGAAAGGGACTCAACATCCTTAGCGATCAGAGAAATGCAAATCACAACTACAAGGAGATGTCCCCTTACTCTGGTCAGAATGGCTCTAATTAACAAGACAAGAGACAAGTGTCGGAGAGGATGTGCAGAGAAGGGAACTCTCCTGCACTGCTGGTGGGAGGGCAGACTGGTGCAGCCACTACGGAAAGCAGGATGGAGTATCCTCAGAAAACTAAGAACACATCTACCATATGTATGATCCAGCTAGCCCACTGCTGGCTATTCATCCAAAGAACTTGAAAACACCAATGCAGAGGGACACATGCACCCCTAGGCTCACTGCAGCATTATTCACAACAGCCAAAACTTGGAAGCAACCTAGGTGCCCATCAAGGGAAGAATGGATAAAGAAGATGTGGTATGTATACACAATGGAATGCCACTCGGCCCTAAGAAATGATGAGATCCGCCCATTTGTGACAACGTCGATGGACCTTGAGGGTATTATGTGAAGTGAAATAAATCAGAGGGACAAAGTCAAACACCGTGTGATCTCACTCATAAGGAGAAGATAAAAACAACGACAAACGCACACAGAGCAAAGGAGATTGCATTGGTGGTTACCATAGGGGGAGGGGGGAGGGGAGAGAGCCAAAGGGGTGATGAGGCTCACATGTGAGGTGACGGACTATCATTAGTTTTCGGGTGGTGAACACGATGTAATCTACACAGAATTCAAAATATATTACAACGTACATCTGAAAGCCATATCATCTTAGGATCCACTGTTACTGCAATAAAATAAAATAAAATAAAATAAAATAAAATAAAATAAAATAAAATAAAAAAGTGTAGGAGCCTCAAGAGGCTAACAGGCTTTTGAAAAGTTATTCCAGGGATTTTTATGGCTTAGCTCAGGGCGGCAGACACCAGCCTGAGACACAGCTGTGGCACAGCTACTAACTTCAACTAAACTGTATTCCGACTGGAGGGAAATCAAAACTACTGCAATCATAATTTCTTGAAGGCTTCACTTTGTGCCAGATCCTGTGCCGACTGCTTTGCACCAACTGTCTCATTTAATCCTCACATCCAAAAGGCAGGTTACCGTTATTCTCCCCATTGTCAAGGTGAGGAGGCGGAAGCAGAAAGATGGCAATCTGCCTGGAATTCACAGAAGGATTCTCTAGGTCATGACATGACTTTTGGACAAGATTTCAAGGTTTAACACATTACAGCGCAGATGCAGATCCCAGTATCACAGAACGTGAAAAACACTGAGTCCTGCCAAATGTCTTAAAACACTAATTATGGATCCTCACAATCTCTTGGCCTGTTTTCTCAGATGAGGGAAAACCCAGCGTGAAAAACCGTTGATGAGATGTCTGCAGAGGAGGACTACGTCTGGTCTTTAAAGCCGGGACCTATCCCAGTAGATTCTGAGTCAGTGGGTCCAGAGTAGGCCTTGAGCGTCTCTGTTCTTTTCCAAAGCCCCACAGGCTACACTTCCGTGCCCTTGGAGTTGGGAAGTCCAGTCATGCCCTACATCGGGACGTTTCAGTCAACAACGGGGGTCCCATCAGATTAGTCCCATATGGCCTAGGTGTGTAGGAGGCTCTGCCATCCAGGTTTAGGAACTCCGTGGTGTTTGCACAGTCTCGAGATTGCCTGACCATGACACACTCCTCAGAACTCATCCCCACTGTTAAGCAAAGCATGACTATACCGCCTTGGATTCTCCACGGTCCCAGACCTGAACTGTTTAGATGACTGCACACGCAGAGGGCACCGTGTCTGAGGCAGAGAGCAGCTGGAATCACAAAAGCTCTCGACAGAGAGTCAAGGAAAGGCGTGCTCTGCTTACACGACTCTCTACTTTTCTCTGGGTCTGAACCATTTCCTAGCTAATCTGCTTTTTTTAACCGAGCAGCTTTGCCAAAAAAAAAAAGAAAGAAAAAACACAAAGTTACCAACAAACACTAAACAAACCAATATAAACAATACATATTAAATAAGCCTAACCCTACTATGCTACTGAAAAGGCTTTTATTTCCCTGGGATAATTTGGACAGCATTAGATTGTTTTACCAAGAGCAGCCAAGTCCAGGGAGATTATTTCTAATTCCACAGTGCTGCAGATGCGGTCAGTAGCAACTGCAAGCCGGAAAGGAAACAAAACAAAACAAAGTTGGGTGTAATCCATTCAAGTTCACACGTTTCACCAGGGACAGCCTCCAAGCCTTGAATAGTTAGGTATGCATTTAGCCATTTCTTTAATCAACCACTACTAACGCCTGCTAAAGGCCAGACACTGCTCTAAGTACTTTACGGATATGAAATATCCTCTCACCTTTACACTCACCTATGGAGTGTGTATGATAATCATCCCCGTTTTACAGATCAGGAAACTGACACACAGAATGGTACAGTAACTTGCCCGAGTTCACACAGCCCGTAGGTGGCAGAGCCAGGACCCATGTGACAGAGTCTGGCTCCAGAGTCCACGTTCTGAATCACCACGCTTAGTCCCCAAAAACCTAGAGAAAGCGCCAGCCTCAATCGAAAAGTTTTCTTTTCCCCACCCTACAGTCCCTACGCGGCGGCCCCAGTCTCCAGGGCATGCTTTCAGCTCCTCTGACAGGCCCTACTCCTCCCTTGCCCTGTCCCAACACTCTCCCGCCCAGGTCCTCCTTTTCTTTTAGGCATCTGCTCTCAGCTTCAACATCACTGCCTAAGTCACCAAGTCTAACAGGAAATGCCGTCTTTCTCAACACTCAACACAAAATTGCTTTTACGTATCTCCTAGGTAATTGGTGGCTGCCTGTCTGTCCTTTCCAACCAGGCTGTGAGGGCCAGTACGTCAAACAGCCTGTCAGTCTTGCTCACCAAGTGTCCAGACCACTGAACACGCACCGACCAGAGGAAAGGAAGGACTTGTCCCAAAGTCAACTCTCCAGACTTTCTGTGCAAGGAGGGAACGAACGGAGCACCCTCCAGCCTCACGCTTTCTCTTCCATGCTTTCAAGTGTGGGGCACATACCTCTGCTCACAACGCTCCCCGGACAGCCCCCACTGCACCCCTAACAGGTAGACTTCTGCACAGTCAAGGGCTTTGGAAAGCACTGGCTCTGCACACAAATCTTACGTGGCCCTCGACAGGCCACTGCCCCTGAACCGGCCTGAGCTTCAGGCCCACAACAGGCTTCGTGAAAACCCCAACGGAACGTAGCCTCGAAAAGAGGGAGACCCGCACTCCTCAGAACGCCTCGAGACCAGTGTCCTTATCGACTTCGCGTCTGTCCTTCCAAGAAGCCAAGACCACGGCTGGCGCTTCAGCGCCCGACTCCCGGGCACCGCATGCCCAGGCTGGCCCCTGGGCAGGTGCCCGGCACACACCGCCCGTTCCACGAACGCCTCAAGCGCACGAAGAGACCCCCTCGCTCCCCGCGCCGCACAGCTGTCCCGCGACCTGACGGGCACCTCTCGGCGCACAAGCCTATTCCTCAGGGACACGCTCGCCTCCCACCAGCCCCCAGGCCCACGCCCCCCAGGTACCTCTCTCAGATGGAATCCTCTTCGCAGGCGCCCTGGTCGTCCGTGTCCGGCGAGCAGGAAGAGCGGGAGCTGAAGGACGGCCTCCTCAGGCTAGCGGCCGTGGCTGTGCACGGCCCGGGCTGCTGTGCCCAGCGGGGACGCGGAGCGCCGTCCACGGACGCCGGGGGAACGGACGAGCCCGGCCCGGGAGAGAGCAGCACAGCGCGGCCGGACTCCGCCGGGCTCGGCTCTGGGCAGGCAGGCGCGGCTCGCCGACGCCTCCCACGCCTCCCAGGACGGCGGCCCAGCAGCCGCGCGCTCCTCTCCTCTCCTCGCGCGCGCGCGCGCGCGCCGCCGCCCAGACGCTGCCCGGCCGTTGCCCCGCCCCCCCCCCCTCCGGCGGTGGACTGCGGACAGCGACGGGGACACCCTCCTGGGAGAACTCCTGCGGCCCCGCCCACATGCTTGGGACCTTCGCGGAGCGGGAAGGTGCGCTGACAGGGACGCAGGGGCCCCGCTACGCTCGCTCTCGGGGAACTGCAGCCTCCTCCCTCGGCTTTCACTTGAATGTCACACCCGAAACCATGCAACGTCTACAAGCAAACATAGGCAGTGTGCTCTTTGACATCAGTCTTAGCAGCCTATTTTCAAGTACCACGTCTGACTGGGCAAGGGAAACAAAATACAAAATGAACAAACGGGACTACATCAAAGTCAAAAAACATCCTCTGCACCGCAAAGGAAACCATCCACAAAACCAAAACACAACCTAACAACTGGGAGAAGATTCTTGCAAACCGTATATCGGATAAGGGGTTAATATCCAAAACACAGAAAGAACTCATACATCTCAACAGCAAAAAACATCAACAACCCAATTGAAAAGGCGGGCAAAAGATCTGAGCAGTGATTTCTCCAAAGAAGGTATACGGATGGCCAACAGGCATATGGAAAGGGACTCAACATCCTTAGCGATCAGAGAAATGCAAATCACAACTACAAGGAGATGTCCCCTTACTCTGCTCAGAATGGCTCTAATTAACAAGACAAGAGACAAGTGTCGGAGAGGATGTGCAGAGAAGGGAACTCTCCTGCACTGCTGGTGGGAGGGCAGACTGGTGCAGCCACTACGGAAAGCAGGATGGAGTATCCTCAGAAAACTAAGAACACATCTACCATATGTATGATCCAGCTAGCCCACTGCTGGCTATTCATCCAAAGAACTTGAAAACACCAATGCAGAGGGACACATGCACCCCTAGGCTCACTGCAGCATTATTCACAACAGCCAAAACTTGGAAGCAACCTAGGTGCCCATCAAGGGAAGAATGGATAAAGAAGATGTGGTATGTATACACAATGGAATGCCACTCGGCCCTAAGAAATGATGAGATCCGCCCATTTGTGACAACGTCGATGGACCTTGAGGGTATTATGTGAAGTGAAATAAATCAGAGGGACAAAGTCAAACACCGTGTGATCTCACTCATAAGGAGAAGATAAAAACAACGACAAACGCACACAGAGCAAAGGAGATTGCATTGGTGGTTACCATAGGGGGAGGGGGGAGGGGAGAGAGCCAAAGGGGTGATGAGGCTCACATGTGAGGTGACGGACTATCATTAGTTTTCGGGTGGTGAACACGATGTAATCTACACAGAATTCAAAATATATTACAACGTACATCTGAAAGCCATATCATCTTAGGATCCACTGTTACTGCAATAAAATAAAATAAAATAAAATAAAATAAAATAAAATAAAATAAAATAAAAAAGTGTAGGAGCCTCAAGAGGCTAACAGGCTTTTGAAAAGTTATTCCAGGGATTTTTATGGCTTAGCTCAGGGCGGCAGACACCAGCCTGAGACACAGCTGTGGCACAGCTACTAACTTCAACTAAACTGTATTCCGACTGGAGGGAAATCAAAACTACTGCAATCATAATTTCTTGAAGGCTTCACTTTGTGCCAGATCCTGTGCCGACTGCTTTGCACCAACTGTCTCATTTAATCCTCACATCCAAAAGGCAGGTTACCGTTATTCTCCCCATTGTCAAGGTGAGGAGGCGGAAGCAGAAAGATGGCAATCTGCCTGGAATTCACAGAAGGATTCTCTAGGTCATGACATGACTTTTGGACAAGATTTCAAGGTTTAACACATTACAGCGCAGATGCAGATCCCAGTATCACAGAACGTGAAAAACACTGAGTCCTGCCAAATGTCTTAAAACACTAATTATGGATCCTCACAATCTCTTGGCCTGTTTTCTCAGATGAGGGAAAACCCAGCGTGAAAAACCGTTGATGAGATGTCTGCAGAGGAGGACTACGTCTGGTCTTTAAAGCCGGGACCTATCCCAGTAGATTCTGAGTCAGTGGGTCCAGAGTAGGCCTTGAGCGTCTCTGTTCTTTTCCAAAGCCCCACAGGCTACACTTCCGTGCCCTTGGAGTTGGGAAGTCCAGTCATGCCCTACATCGGGACGTTTCAGTCAACAACGGGGGTCCCATCAGATTAGTCCCATATGGCCTAGGTGTGTAGGAGGCTCTGCCATCCAGGTTTAGGAACTCCGTGGTGTTTGCACAGTCTCGAGATTGCCTGACCATGACACACTCCTCAGAACTCATCCCCACTGTTAAGCAAAGCATGACTATACCGCCTTGGATTCTCCACGGTCCCAGACCTGAACTGTTTAGATGACTGCACACGCAGAGGGCACCGTGTCTGAGGCAGAGAGCAGCTGGAATCACAAAAGCTCTCGACAGAGAGTCAAGGAAAGGCGTGCTCTGCTTACACGACTCTCTACTTTTCTCTGGGTCTGAACCATTTCCTAGCTAATCTGCTTTTTTTAACCGAGCAGCTTTGCCAAAAAAAAAAAGAAAGAAAAAACACAAAGTTACCAACAAACACTAAACAAACCAATATAAACAATACATATTAAATAAGCCTAACCCTACTATGCTACTGAAAAGGCTTTTATTTCCCTGGGATAATTTGGACAGCATTAGATTGTTTTACCAAGAGCAGCCAAGTCCAGGGAGATTATTTCTAATTCCACAGTGCTGCAGATGCGGTCAGTAGCAACTGCAAGCCGGAAAGGAAACAAAACAAAACAAAGTTGGGTGTAATCCATTCAAGTTCACACGTTTCACCAGGGACAGCCTCCAAGCCTTGAATAGTTAGGTATGCATTTAGCCATTTCTTTAATCAACCACTACTAACGCCTGCTAAAGGCCAGACACTGCTCTAAGTACTTTACGGATATGAAATATCCTCTCACCTTTACACTCACCTATGGAGTGTGTATGATAATCATCCCCGTTTTACAGATCAGGAAACTGACACACAGAATGGTACAGTAACTTGCCCGAGTTCACACAGCCCGTAGGTGGCAGAGCCAGGACCCATGTGACAGAGTCTGGCTCCAGAGTCCACGTTCTGAATCACCACGCTTAGTCCCCAAAAACCTAGAGAAAGCGCCAGCCTCAATCGAAAAGTTTTCTTTTCCCCACCCTACAGTCCCTACGCGGCGGCCCCAGTCTCCAGGGCATGCTTTCAGCTCCTCTGACAGGCCCTACTCCTCCCTTGCCCTGTCCCAACACTCTCCCGCCCAGGTCCTCCTTTTCTTTTAGGCATCTGCTCTCAGCTTCAACATCACTGCCTAAGTCACCAAGTCTAACAGGAAATGCCGTCTTTCTCAACACTCAACACAAAATTGCTTTTACGTATCTCCTAGGTAATTGGTGGCTGCCTGTCTGTCCTTTCCAACCAGGCTGTGAGGGCCAGTACGTCAAACAGCCTGTCAGTCTTGCTCACCAAGTGTCCAGACCACTGAACACGCACCGACCAGAGGAAAGGAAGGACTTGTCCCAAAGTCAACTCTCCAGACTTTCTGTGCAAGGAGGGAACGAACGGAGCACCCTCCAGCCTCACGCTTTCTCTTCCATGCTTTCAAGTGTGGGGCACATACCTCTGCTCACAACGCTCCCCGGACAGCCCCCACTGCACCCCTAACAGGTAGACTTCTGCACAGTCAAGGGCTTTGGAAAGCACTGGCTCTGCACACAAATCTTACGTGGCCCTCGACAGGCCACTGCCCCTGAACCGGCCTGAGCTTCAGGCCCACAACAGGCTTCGTGAAAACCCCAACGGAACGTAGCCTCGAAAAGAGGGAGACCCGCACTCCTCAGAACGCCTCGAGACCAGTGTCCTTATCGACTTCGCGTCTGTCCTTCCAAGAAGCCAAGACCACGGCTGGCGCTTCAGCGCCCGACTCCCGGGCACCGCATGCCCAGGCTGGCCCCTGGGCAGGTGCCCGGCACACACCGCCCGTTCCACGAACGCCTCAAGCGCACGAAGAGACCCCCTCGCTCCCCGCGCCGCACAGCTGTCCCGCGACCTGACGGGCACCTCTCGGCGCACAAGCCTATTCCTCAGGGACACGCTCGCCTCCCACCAGCCCCCAGGCCCACGCCCCCCAGGTACCTCTCTCAGATGGAATCCTCTTCGCAGGCGCCCTGGTCGTCCGTGTCCGGCGAGCAGGAAGAGCGGGAGCTGAAGGACGGCCTCCTCAGGCTAGCGGCCGTGGCTGTGCACGGCCCGGGCTGCTGTGCCCAGCGGGGACGCGGAGCGCCGTCCACGGACGCCGGGGGAACGGACGAGCCCGGCCCGGGAGAGAGCAGCACAGCGCGGCCGGACTCCGCCGGGCTCGGCTCTGGGCAGGCAGGCGCGGCTCGCCGACGCCTCCCACGCCTCCCAGGACGGCGGCCCAGCAGCCGCGCGCTCCTCTCCTCTCCTCGCGCGCGCGCGCGCGCGCGCCGCCGCCCAGACGCTGCCCGGCCGTTGCCCCGCCCCCCCCCCCTCCGGCGGTGGACTGCGGACAGCGACGGGGACACCCTCCTGGGAGAACTCCTGCGGCCCCGCCCACATGCTTGGGACCTTCGCGGAGCGGGAAGGTGCGCTGACAGGGACGCAGGGGCCCCGCTACGCTCGCTCTCGGGGAACTGCAGCCTCCTCCCTCGGCTTTCACTTGAATGTCACACCCGAAACCATGCAACGTCTACAAGCAAACATAGGCAGTGTGCTCTTTGACATCAGTCTTAGCAGCCTATTTTCAAGTACCACGTCTGACTGGGCAAGGGAAACAAAATACAAAATGAACAAACGGGACTACATCAAAGTCAAAAAACATCCTCTGCACCGCAAAGGAAACCATCCACAAAACCAAAACACAACCTAACAACTGGGAGAAGATTCTTGCAAACCGTATATCGGATAAGGGGTTAATATCCAAAACACAGAAAGAACTCATACATCTCAACAGCAAAAAACATCAACAACCCAATTGAAAAGGCGGGCAAAAGATCTGAGCAGTGATTTCTCCAAAGAAGGTATACGGATGGCCAACAGGCATATGGAAAGGGACTCAACATCCTTAGCGATCAGAGAAATGCAAATCACAACTACAAGGAGATGTCCCCTTACTCTGCTCAGAATGGCTCTAATTAACAAGACAAGAGACAAGTGTCGGAGAGGATGTGCAGAGAAGGGAACTCTCCTGCACTGCTGGTGGGAGGGCAGACTGGTGCAGCCACTACGGAAAGCAGGATGGAGTATCCTCAGAAAACTAAGAACACATCTACCATATGTATGATCCAGCTAGCCCACTGCTGGCTATTCATCCAAAGAACTTGAAAACACCAATGCAGAGGGACACATGCACCCCTAGGCTCACTGCAGCATTATTCACAACAGCCAAAACTTGGAAGCAACCTAGGTGCCCATCAAGGGAAGAATGGATAAAGAAGATGTGGTATGTATACACAATGGAATGCCACTCGGCCCTAAGAAATGATGAGATCCGCCCATTTGTGACAACGTCGATGGACCTTGAGGGTATTATGTGAAGTGAAATAAATCAGAGGGACAAAGTCAAACACCGTGTGATCTCACTCATAAGGAGAAGATAAAAACAACGACAAACGCACACAGAGCAAAGGAGATTGCATTGGTGGTTACCATAGGGGGAGGGGGGAGGGGAGAGAGCCAAAGGGGTGATGAGGCTCACATGTGAGGTGACGGACTATCATTAGTTTTCGGGTGGTGAACACGATGTAATCTACACAGAATTCAAAATATATTACAACGTACATCTGAAAGCTATATCATCTTAGGATCCACTGTTACTGCAATAAAATAAAATAAAATAAAATAAAATAAAATAAAATAAAATAAAAAAGTGTAGGAGCCTCAAGAGGCTAACAGGCTTTTGAAAAGTTATTCCAGGGATTTTTATGGCTTAGCTCAGGGCGGCAGACACCAGCCTGAGACACAGCTGTGGCACAGCTACTAACTTCAACTAAACTGTATTCCGACTGGAGGGAAATCAAAACTACTGCAATCATAATTTCTTGAAGGCTTCACTTTGTGCCAGATCCTGTGCCGACTGCTTTGCACCAACTGTCTCATTTAATCCTCACATCCAAAAGGCAGGTTACCGTTATTCTCCCCATTGTCAAGGTGAGGAGGCGGAAGCAGAAAGATGGCAATCTGCCTGGAATTCACAGAAGGATTCTCTAGGTCATGACATGACTTTTGGACAAGATTTCAAGGTTTAACACATTACAGCGCAGATGCAGATCCCAGTATCACAGAACGTGAAAAACACTGAGTCCTGCCAAATGTCTTAAAACACTAATTATGGATCCTCACAATCTCTTGGCCTGTTTTCTCAGATGAGGGAAAACCCAGCGTGAAAAACCGTTGATGAGATGTCTGCAGAGGAGGACTACGTCTGGTCTTTAAAGCCGGGACCTATCCCAGTAGATTCTGAGTCAGTGGGTCCAGAGTAGGCCTTGAGCGTCTCTGTTCTTTTCCAAAGCCCCACAGGCTACACTTCCGTGCCCTTGGAGTTGGGAAGTCCAGTCATGCCCTACATCGGGACGTTTCAGTCAACAACGGGGGTCCCATCAGATTAGTCCCATATGGCCTAGGTGTGTAGGAGGCTCTGCCATCCAGGTTTAGGAACTCCGTGGTGTTTGCACAGTCTCGAGATTGCCTGACCATGACACACTCCTCAGAACTCATCCCCACTGTTAAGCAAAGCATGACTATACCGCCTTGGATTCTCCACGGTCCCAGACCTGAACTGTTTAGATGACTGCACACGCAGAGGGCACCGTGTCTGAGGCAGAGAGCAGCTGGAATCACAAAAGCTCTCGACAGAGAGTCAAGGAAAGGCGTGCTCTGCTTACACGACTCTCTACTTTTCTCTGGGTCTGAACCATTTCCTAGCTAATCTGCTTTTTTTAACCGAGCAGCTTTGCCAAAAAAAAAAAAAAAAGAAAGAACACAAAGTTACCAACAAACACTAAACAAACCAATATAAACAATACATATTAAATAAGCCTAACCCTACTATGCTACTGAAAAGGCTTTTATTTCCCTGGGATAATTTGGACAGCATTAGATTGTTTGACCAAGAGCAGCCAAGTCGAGGCAGATTATTTCTAATTCCACAGTGCTGCAGATGCGGTCAGTAGCAACTGCAAGCCGGAAAGGAAACAAAACAAAGTTGGGTGTAATCCATTCCAGTTCACACGTTTCACCAGGGACAGCCTCCAAGCCTTGAATAGTTAGGTATGCATTTAGCCATTTCTTTAATCAACCACTACTAACGCCTGCTAAAGGCCAGACACTGCTCTAAGTACTTTACGGATATGAAATATCCTCTCACCTTTACACTCACCTATGGAGTGTGTATGATAATCATCCCCGTTTTACAGATCAGGAAACTGACACACAGAATGGTACAGTAACTTGCCCAAGTTCACACAGCCCGTAGGTGGCAGAGCCAGGACCCATGTGACAGAGTCTGGCTCCAGAGTCCACGTTCTGAATCACCACGCTTAGTCCCCAAAAACCTAGAGAAAGCGCCAGCCTCAATCGAAAAGTTTTCTTTTCCCCACCCTACAGTCCCTACGCGGCGGCCCCAGTCTCCAGGGCATGCTTTCAGCTCCTCTGACAGGCCCTACTCCTCCCTTGCCCTGTCCCAACACTCTCCCGCACAGGTCCTCCTTTTCTTTTAGGCATCTGCTCTCAGCTTCAACATCACTGCCTAAGTCACCAAGTCTAACAGGAAATGCCGTCTTTCTCAACACTCAACACAAAATTGCTTTTACGTATCTCCTAGGTAATTGGTGGCTGCCTGTCTGTCCTTTCCAACCAGGCTGTGAGGGCCAGTACGTCAAACAGCCTGTCAGTCTTGCTCACCAAGTGTCCAGACCACTGAACACGCACCGACCAGAGGAAAGGAAGGACTTGTCCCAAAGTCAACTCTCCAGACTTTCTGTGCAAGGAGGGAACGAACGGAGCACCCTCCAGCCTCACGCTTTCTCTTCCATGCTTTCAAGTGTGGGGCACATACCTCTGCTCACAACGCTCCCCGGACAGCCCCCACTGCACCCCTAACAGGTAGACTTCTGCACAGTCAAGGGCTTTGGAAAGCACTGGCTCTGCACACAAATCTTACGTGGCCCTCGACAGGCCACTGCCCCTGAACCGGCCTGAGCTTCAGGCCCACAACAGGCTTCGTGAAAACCCCAACGGAACGTAGCCTCGAAAAGAGGGAGACCCGCACTCCTCAGAACGCCTCGAGACCAGTGTCCTTATCGACTTCGCGTCTGTCCTTCCAAGAAGCCAAGACCACGGCTGGCGCTTCAGCGCCCGACTCCCGGGCACCGCATGCCCAGGCTGGCCCCTGGGCAGGTGCCCGGCACACACCGCCCGTTCCACGAACGCCTCAAGCGCACGAAGAGACCCCCTCGCTCCCCGCGCCGCACAGCTGTCCCGCGACCTGACGGGCACCTCTCGGCGCACAAGCCTATTCCTCAGGGACACGCTCGCCTCCCACCAGCCCCCAGGCCCACGCCCCCCAGGTACCTCTCTCAGATGGAATCCTCTTCGCAGGCGCCCTGGTCGTCCGTGTCCGGCGAGCAGGAAGAGCGGGAGCTGAAGGACGGCCTCCTCAGGCTAGCGGCCGTGGCTGTGCACGGCCCGGGCTGCTGTGCCCAGCGGGGACGCGGAGCGCCGTCCACGGACGCCGGGGGAACGGACGAGCCCGGCCCGGGAGAGAGCAGCACAGCGCGGCCGGACTCCGCCGGGCTCGGCTCTGGGCAGGCAGGCGCGGCTCGCCGACGCCTCCCACGCCTCCCAGGACGGCGGCCCAGCAGCCGCGCGCTCCTCTCCTCTCCTCGCGCGCGCGCGCGCGCGCCGCCGCCCAGACGCTGCCCGGCCGTTGCCCCGCCCCCCCCCCTCCGGCGGTGGACTGCGGACAGCGACGGGGACACCCTCCTGGGAGAACTCCTGCGGCCCCGCCCACATGCTTGGGACCTTCGCGGAGCGGGAAGGTGCGCTGACAGGGACGCAGGGGCCCCGCTACGCTCGCTCTCGGGGAACTGCAGCCTCCTCCCTCGGCTTTCACTTGAATGTCACACCCGAAACCATGCAACGTCTACAAGCAAACATAGGCAGTGTGCTCTTTGACATCAGTCTTAGCAGCCTATTTTCAAGTACCACGTCTGACTGGGCAAGGGAAACAAAATACAAAATGAACAAACGGGACTACATCAAAGTCAAAAAACATCCTCTGCACCGCAAAGGAAACCATCCACAAAACCAAAACACAACCTAACAACTGGGAGAAGATTCTTGCAAACCGTATATCGGATAAGGGGTTAATATCCAAAACACAGAAAGAACTCATACATCTCAACAGCAAAAAACATCAACAACCCAATTGAAAAGGCGGGCAAAAGATCTGAGCAGTGATTTCTCCAAAGAAGGTATACGGATGGCCAACAGGCATATGGAAAGGGACTCAACATCCTTAGCGATCAGAGAAATGCAAATCACAACTACAAGGAGATGTCCCCTTACTCTGCTCAGAATGGCTCTAATTAACAAGACAAGAGACAAGTGTCGGAGAGGATGTGCAGAGAAGGGAACTCTCCTGCACTGCTGGTGGGAGGGCAGACTGGTGCAGCCACTACGGAAAGCAGGATGGAGTATCCTCAGAAAACTAAGAACACATCTACCATATGTATGATCCAGCTAGCCCACTGCTGGCTATTCATCCAAAGAACTTGAAAACACCAATGCAGAGGGACACATGCACCCCTAGGCTCACTGCAGCATTATTCACAACAGCCAAAACTTGGAAGCAACCTAGGTGCCCATCAAGGGAAGAATGGATAAAGAAGATGTGGTATGTATACACAATGGAATGCCACTCGGCCCTAAGAAATGATGAGATCCGCCCATTTGTGACAACGTCGATGGACCTTGAGGGTATTATGTGAAGTGAAATAAATCAGAGGGACAAAGTCAAACACCGTGTGATCTCACTCATAAGGAGAAGATAAAAACAACGACAAACGCACACAGAGCAAAGGAGATTGCATTGGTGGTTACCATAGGGGGAGGGGGGAGGGGAGAGAGCCAAAGGGGTGATGAGGCTCACATGTGAGGTGACGGACTATCATTAGTTTTCGGGTGGTGAACACGATGTAATCTACACAGAATTCAAAATATATTACAACGTACATCTGAAAGCTATATCATCTTAGGATCCACTGTTACTGCAATAAAATAAAATAAAATAAAATAAAATAAAATAAAATAAAATAAAATAAAAAAGTGTAGGAGCCTCAAGAGGCTAACAGGCTTTTGAAAAGTTATTCCAGGGATTTTTATGGCTTAGCTCAGGGCGGCAGACACCAGCCTGAGACACAGCTGTGGCACAGCTACTAACTTCAACTAAACTGTATTCCGACTGGAGGGAAATCAAAACTACTGCAATCATAATTTCTTGAAGGCTTCACTTTGTGCCAGATCCTGTGCCGACTGCTTTGCACCAACTGTCTCATTTAATCCTCACATCCAAAAGGCAGGTTACCGTTATTCTCCCCATTGTCAAGGTGAGGAGGCGGAAGCAGAAAGATGGCAATCTGCCTGGAATTCACAGAAGGATTCTCTAGGTCATGACATGACTTTTGGACAAGATTTCAAGGTTTAACACATTACAGCGCAGATGCAGATCCCAGTATCACAGAACGTGAAAAACACTGAGTCCTGCCAAATGTCTTAAAACACTAATTATGGATCCTCACAATCTCTTGGCCTGTTTTCTCAGATGAGGGAAAACCCAGCGTGAAAAACCGTTGATGAGATGTCTGCAGAGGAGGACTACGTCTGGTCTTTAAAGCCGGGACCTATCCCAGTAGATTCTGAGTCAGTGGGTCCAGAGTAGGCCTTGAGCGTCTCTGTTCTTTTCCAAAGCCCCACAGGCTACACTTCCGTGCCCTTGGAGTTGGGAAGTCCAGTCATGCCCTACATCGGGACGTTTCAGTCAACAACGGGGGTCCCATCAGATTAGTCCCATATGGCCTAGGTGTGTAGGAGGCTCTGCCATCCAGGTTTAGGAACTCCGTGGTGTTTGCACAGTCTCGAGATTGCCTGACCATGACACACTCCTCAGAACTCATCCCCACTGTTAAGCAAAGCATGACTATACCGCCTTGGATTCTCCACGGTCCCAGACCTGAACTGTTTAGATGACTGCACACGCAGAGGGCACCGTGTCTGAGGCAGAGAGCAGCTGGAATCACAAAAGCTCTCGACAGAGAGTCAAGGAAAGGCGTGCTCTGCTTACACGACTCTCTACTTTTCTCTGGGTCTGAACCATTTCCTAGCTAATCTGCTTTTTTTAACCGAGCAGCTTTGCCAAAAAAAAAAAGAAAGAAAAAACACAAAGTTACCAACAAACACTAAACAAACCAATATAAACAATACATATTAAATAAGCCTAACCCTACTATGCTACTGAAAAGGCTTTTATTTCCCTGGGATAATTTGGACAGCATTAGATTGTTTTACCAAGAGCAGCCAAGTCCAGGGAGATTATTTCTAATTCCACAGTGCTGCAGATGCGGTCAGTAGCAACTGCAAGCCGGAAAGGAAACAAAACAAAACAAAGTTGGGTGTAATCCATTCAAGTTCACACGTTTCACCAGGGACAGCCTCCAAGCCTTGAATAGTTAGGTATGCATTTAGCCATTTCTTTAGTCAACCACTACTAACGCCTGCTAAAGGCCAGACACTGCTCTAAGTACTTTACGGATATGAAATATCCTCTCACCTTTACACTCACCTATGGAGTGTGTATGATAATCATCCCCGTTTTACAGATCAGGAAACTGACACACAGAATGGTACAGTAACTTGCCTGAGTTCACACAGCCCGTAGGTGGCAGAGCCAGGACCCATGTGACAGAGTCTGGCTCCAGAGTCCACGTTCTGAATCACCACGCTTAGTCCCCAAAAACCTAGAGAAAGCGCCAGCCTCAATCGAAAAGTTTTCTTTTCCCCACCCTACAGTCCCTACGCGGCGGCCCCAGTCTCCAGGGCATGCTTTCAGCTCCTCTGACAGGCCCTACTCCTCCCTTGCCCTGTCCCAACACTCTCCCGCACAGGTCCTCCTTTTCTTTTAGGCATCTGCTCTCAGCTTCAACATCACTGCCTAAGTCACCAAGTCTAACAGGAAATGCCGTCTTTCTCAACACTCAACACAAAATTGCTTTTACGTATCTCCTAGGTAATTGGTGGCTGCCTGTCTGTCCTTTCCAACCAGGCTGTGAGGGCCAGTACGTCAAACAGCCTGTCAGTCTTGCTCACCAAGTGTCCAGACCACTGAACACGCACCGACCAGAGGAAAGGAAGGACTTGTCCCAAAGTCAACTCTCCAGACTTTCTGTGCAAGGAGGGAACGAACGGAGCACCCTCCAGCCTCACGCTTTCTCTTCCATGCTTTCAAGTGTGGGGCACATACCTCTGCTCACAACGCTCCCCGGACAGCCCCCACTGCACCCCTAACAGGTAGACTTCTGCACAGTCAAGGGCTTTGGAAAGCACTGGCTCTGCACACAAATCTTACGTGGCCCTCGACAGGCCACTGCCCCTGAACCGGCCTGAGCTTCAGGCCCACAACAGGCTTCGTGAAAACCCCAACGGAACGTAGCCTCGAAAAGAGGGAGACCCGCACTCCTCAGAACGCCTCGAGACCAGTGTCCTTATCGACTTCGCGTCTGTCCTTCCAAGAAGCCAAGACCACGGCTGGCGCTTCAGCGCCCGACTCCCGGGCACCGCATGCCCAGGCTGGCCCCTGGGCAGGTGCCCGGCACACACCGCCCGTTCCACGAACGCCTCAAGCGCACGAAGAGACCCCCTCGCTCCCCGCGCCGCACAGCTGTCCCGCGACCTGACGGGCACCTCTCGGCGCACAAGCCTATTCCTCAGGGACACGCTCGCCTCCCACCAGCCCCCAGGCCCACGCCCACGCCCCCCAGGTACCTCTCTCAGATGGAATCCTCTTCGCAGGCGCCCTGGTCGTCCGTGTCCGGCGAGCAGGAAGAGCGGGAGCTGAAGGACGGCCTCCTCAGGCTAGCGGCCGTGGCTGTGCACGGCCCGGGCTGCTGTGCCCAGCGGGGACGCGGAGCGCCGTCCACGGACGCCGGGGGAACGGACGAGCCCGGCCCGGGAGAGAGCAGCACAGCGCGGCCGGACTCCGCCGGGCTCGGCTCTGGGCAGGCAGGCGCGGCTCGCCGACGCCTCCCACGCCTCCCAGGACGGCGGCCCAGCAGCCGCGCGCTCCTCTCCTCTCCTCGCGCGCGCGCGCGCGCCGCCGCCCAGACGCTGCCCGGCCGTTGCCCCGCCCCCCCCCCTCCGGCGGTGGACTGCGGACAGCGACGGGGACACCCTCCTGGGAGAACTCCTGCGGCCCCGCCCACATGCTTGGGACCTTCGCGGAGCGGGAAGGTGCGCTGACAGGGACGCAGGGGCCCCGCTACGCTCGCTCTCGGGGAACTGCAGCCTCCTCGCTCGGCTTTCACTTGAATGTCACACCCGAAACCATGCAACGTCTACAAGCAAACATAGGCAGTGTGCTCTTTGACATCAGTCTTAGCAGCCTATTTTCAAGTACCACGTCTGACTGGGCAAGGGAAACAAAATACAAAATGAACAAACGGGACTACATCAAAGTCAAAAAACATCCTCTGCACCGCAAAGGAAACCATCCACAAAACCAAAACACAACCTAACAACTGGGAGAAGATTCTTGCAAACCGTATATCGGATAAGGGGTTAATATCCAAAACACAGAAAGAACTCATACATCTCAACAGCAAAAAACATCAACAACCCAATTGAAAAGGCGGGCAAAAGATCTGAGCAGTGATTTCTCCAAAGAAGGTATACGGATGGCCAACAGGCATATGGAAAGGGACTCAACATCCTTAGCGATCAGAGAAATGCAAATCACAACTACAAGGAGATGTCCCCTTACTCTGGTCAGAATGGCTCTAATTAACAAGACAAGAGACAAGTGTCGGAGAGGATGTGCAGAGAAGGGAACTCTCCTGCACTGCTGGTGGGAGGGCAGACTGGTGCAGCCACTACGGAAAGCAGGATGGAGTATCCTCAGAAAACTAAGAACACATCTACCATATGTATGATCCAGCTAGCCCACTGCTGGCTATTCATCCAAAGAACTTGAAAACACCAATGCAGAGGGACACATGCACCCCTAGGCTCACTGCAGCATTATTCACAACAGCCAAAACTTGGAAGCAACCTAGGTGCCCATCAAGGGAAGAATGGATAAAGAAGATGTGGTATGTATACACAATGGAATGCCACTCGGCCCTAAGAAATGATGAGATCCGCCCATTTGTGACAACGTCGATGGACCTTGAGGGTATTATGTGAAGTGAAATAAATCAGAGGGACAAAGTCAAACACCGTGTGATCTCACTCATAAGGAGAAGATAAAAACAACGACAAACGCACACAGAGCAAAGGAGATTGCATTGGTGGTTACCATAGGGGGAGGGGGGAGGGGAGAGAGCCAAAGGGGTGATGAGGCTCACATGTGAGGTGACGGACTATCATTAGTTTTCGGGTGGTGAACACGATGTAATCTACACAGAATTCAAAATATATTACAACGTACATCTGAAAGCCATATCATCTTAGGATCCACTGTTACTGCAATAAAATAAAATAAAATAAAAATGTGTAGGAGCCTCAAGAGGCTAACAGGCTTTTGAAAAGTTATTCCAGGGATTTTTATGGCTTAGCTCAGGGCGGCAGACACCAGCCTGAGACACAGCTGTGGCACAGCTACTAACTTCAACTAAACTGTATTCCGACTGGAGGGAAATCAAAACTACTGCAATCATAATTGATTGAAGGCTTCACTTTGTGCCAGATCCTGTGCCGACTGCTTTGCACCAACTGTCTCATTTAATCCTCACATCCAAAAGGCAGGTTACCGTTATTCTCCCCATTGTCAAGGTGAGGAGGCGGAAGCAGAAAGATGGCAATCTGCCTGGAATTCACAGAAGGATTCTCTAGGTCATGACATGACTTTTGGACAAGATTTCAAGGTTTAACACATTACAGCGCAGATGCAGATCCCAGTATCACAGAACGTGAAAAACACTGAGTCCTGCCAAATGTCTTAAAACACTAATTATGGATCCTCACAATCTCTTGGCCTGTTTTCTCAGATGAGGGAAAACCCAGCGTGAAAAACCGTTGATGAGATGTCTGCAGAGGAGGACTACGTCTGGTCTTTAAAGCCGGGACCTATCCCAGTAGATTCTGAGTCAGTGGGTCCAGAGTAGGCCTTGAGCGTCTCTGTTCTTTTCCAAAGCCCCACAGGCTACACTTCCGTGCCCTTGGAGTTGGGAAGTCCAGTCATGCCCTACATCGGGACGTTTCAGTCAACAACGGGGGTCCCATCAGATTAGTCCCATATGGCCTAGGTGTGTAGGAGGCTCTGCCATCCAGGTTTAGGAACTCCGTGGTGTTTGCACAGTCTCGAGATTGCCTGACCATGACACACTCCTCAGAACTCATCCCCACTGTTAAGCAAAGCATGACTATACCGCCTTGGATTCTCCACGGTCCCAGACCTGAACTGTTTAGATGACTGCACACGCAGAGGGCACCGTGTCTGAGGCAGAGAGCAGCTGGAATCACAAAAGCTCTCGACAGAGAGTCAAGGAAAGGCGTGCTCTGCTTACACGACTCTCTACTTTTCTCTGGGTCTGAACCATTTCCTAGCTAATCTGCTTTTTTTAACCGAGCAGCTTTGCCAAAAAAAAAAAAAAAAGAAAGAACACAAAGTTACCAACAAACACTAAACAAACCAATATAAACAATACATATTAAATAAGCCTAACCCTACTATGCTACTGAAAAGGCTTTTATTTCCCTGGGATAATTTGGACAGCATTAGATTGTTTGACCAAGAGCAGCCAAGTCGAGGCAGATTATTTCTAATTCCACAGTGCTGCAGATGCGGTCAGTAGCAACTGCAAGCCGGAAAGGAAACAAAACAAAGTTGGGTGTAATCCATTCAAGTTCACACGTTTCACCAGGGACAGCCTCCAAGCCTTGAATAGTTAGGTATGCATTTAGCCATTTCTTTAATCAACCACTACTAACGCCTGCTAAAGGCCAGACACTGCTCTAAGTACTTTACGGATATGAAATATCCTCTCACCTTTACACTCACCTATGGAGTGTGTATGATAATCATCCCCGTTTTACAGATCAGGAAACTGACACACAGAATGGTACAGTAACTTGCCCAAGTTCACACAGCCCGTAGGTGGCAGAGCCAGGACCCATGTGACAGAGTCTGGCTCCAGAGTCCACGTTCTGAATCACCACGCTTAGTCCCCAAAAACCTAGAGAAAGCGCCAGCCTCAATCGAAAAGTTTTCTTTTCCCCACCCTACAGTCCCTACGCGGCGGCCCCAGTCTCCAGGGCATGCTTTCAGCTCCTCTGACAGGCCCTACTCCTCCCTTGCCCTGTCCCAACACTCTCCCGCCCAGGTCCTCCTTTTCTTTTAGGCATCTGCTCTCAGCTTCAACATCACTGCCTAAGTCACCAAGTCTAACAGGAAATGCCGTCTTTCTCAACACTCAACACAAAATTGCTTTTACGTATCTCCTAGGTAATTGGTGGCTGCCTGTCTGTCCTTTCCAACCAGGCTGTGAGGGCCAGTACGTCAAACAGCCTGTCAGTCTTGCTCACCAAGTGTCCAGACCACTGAACACGCACCGACCAGAGGAAAGGAAGGACTTGTCCCAAAGTCAACTCTCCAGACTTTCTGTGCAAGGAGGGAACGAACGGAGCACCCTCCAGCCTCACGCTTTCTCTTCCATGCTTTCAAGTGTGGGGCACATACCTCTGCTCACAACGCTCCCCGGACAGCCCCCACTGCACCCCTAACAGGTAGACTTCTGCACAGTCAAGGGCTTTGGAAAGCACTGGCTCTGCACACAAATCTTACGTGGCCCTCGACAGGCCACTGCCCCTGAACCGGCCTGAGCTTCAGGCCCACAACAGGCTTCGTGAAAACCCCAACGGAACGTAGCCTCGAAAAGAGGGAGACCCGCACTCCTCAGAACGCCTCGAGACCAGTGTCCTTATCGACTTCGCGTCTGTCCTTCCAAGAAGCCAAGACCACGGCTGGCGCTTCAGCGCCCGACTCCCGGGCACCGCATGCCCAGGCTGGCCCCTGGGCAGGTGCCCGGCACACACCGCCCGTTCCACGAACGCCTCAAGCGCACGAAGAGACCCCCTCGCTCCCCGCGCCGCACAGCTGTCCCGCGACCTGACGGGCACCTCTCGGCGCACAAGCCTATTCCTCAGGGACACGCTCGCCTCCCACCAGCCCCCAGGCCCACGCCCACGCCCCCCAGGTACCTCTCTCAGATGGAATCCTCTTCGCAGGCGCCCTGGTCGTCCGTGTCCGGCGAGCAGGAAGAGCGGGAGCTGAAGGACGGCCTCCTCAGGCTAGCGGCCGTGGCTGTGCACGGCCCGGGCTGCTGTGCCCAGCGGGGACGCGGAGCGCCGTCCACGGACGCCGGGGGAACGGACGAGCCCGGCCCGGGAGAGAGCAGCACAGCGCGGCCGGACTCCGCCGGGCTCGGCTCTGGGCAGGCAGGCGCGGCTCGCCGACGCCTCCCACGCCTCCCAGGACGGCGGCCCAGCAGCCGCGCGCTCCTCTCCTCTCCTCGCGCGCGCGCGCGCGCCGCCGCCCAGACGCTGCCCGGCCGTTGCCCCGCCCCCCCCCCTCCGGCGGTGGACTGCGGACAGCGACGGGGACACCCTCCTGGGAGAACTCCTGCGGCCCCGCCCACATGCTTGGGACCTTCGCGGAGCGGGAAGGTGCGCTGACAGGGACGCAGGGGCCCCGCTACGCTCGCTCTCGGGGAACTGCAGCCTCCTCGCTCGGCTTTCACTTGAATGTCACACCCGAAACCATGCAACGTCTACAAGCAAACATAGGCAGTGTGCTCTTTGACATCAGTCTTAGCAGCCTATTTTCAAGTACCACGTCTGACTGGGCAAGGGAAACAAAATACAAAATGAACAAACGGGACTACATCAAAGTCAAAAAACATCCTCTGCACCGCAAAGGAAACCATCCACAAAACCAAAACACAACCTAACAACTGGGAGAAGATTCTTGCAAACCGTATATCGGATAAGGGGTTAATATCCAAAACACAGAAAGAACTCATACATCTCAACAGCAAAAAACATCAACAACCCAATTGAAAAGGCGGGCAAAAGATCTGAGCAGTGATTTCTCCAAAGAAGGTATACGGATGGCCAACAGGCATATGGAAAGGGACTCAACATCCTTAGCGATCAGAGAAATGCAAATCACAACTACAAGGAGATGTCCCCTTACTCTGGTCAGAATGGCTCTAATTAACAAGACAAGAGACAAGTGTCGGAGAGGATGTGCAGAGAAGGGAACTCTCCTGCACTGCTGGTGGGAGGGCAGACTGGTGCAGCCACTACGGAAAGCAGGATGGAGTATCCTCAGAAAACTAAGAACACATCTACCATATGTATGATCCAGCTAGCCCACTGCTGGCTATTCATCCAAAGAACTTGAAAACACCAATGCAGAGGGACACATGCACCCCTAGGCTCACTGCAGCATTATTCACAACAGCCAAAACTTGGAAGCAACCTAGGTGCCCATCAAGGGAAGAATGGATAAAGAAGATGTGGTATGTATACACAATGGAATGCCACTCGGCCCTAAGAAATGATGAGATCCGCCCATTTGTGACAACGTCGATGGACCTTGAGGGTATTATGTGAAGTGAAATAAATCAGAGGGACAAAGTCAAACACCGTGTGATCTCACTCATAAGGAGAAGATAAAAACAACGACAAACGCACACAGAGCAAAGGAGATTGCATTGGTGGTTACCATAGGGGGAGGGGGGAGGGGAGAGAGCCAAAGGGGTGATGAGGCTCACATGTGAGGTGACGGACTATCATTAGTTTTCGGGTGGTGAACACGATGTAATCTACACAGAATTCAAAATATATTACAACGTACATCTGAAAGCCATATCATCTTAGGATCCACTGTTACTGCAATAAAATAAAATAAAATAAAAATGTGTAGGAGCCTCAAGAGGCTAACAGGCTTTTGAAAAGTTATTCCAGGGATTTTTATGGCTTAGCTCAGGGCGGCAGACACCAGCCTGAGACACAGCTGTGGCACAGCTACTAACTTCAACTAAACTGTATTCCGACTGGAGGGAAATCAAAACTACTGCAATCATAATTGATTGAAGGCTTCACTTTGTGCCAGATCCTGTGCCGACTGCTTTGCACCAACTGTCTCATTTAATCCTCACATCCAAAAGGCAGGTTACCGTTATTCTCCCCATTGTCAAGGTGAGGAGGCGGAAGCAGAAAGATGGCAATCTGCCTGGAATTCACAGAAGGATTCTCTAGGTCATGACATGACTTTTGGACAAGATTTCAAGGTTTAACACATTACAGCGCAGATGCAGATCCCAGTATCACAGAACGTGAAAAACACTGAGTCCTGCCAAATGTCTTAAAACACTAATTATGGATCCTCACAATCTCTTGGCCTGTTTTCTCAGATGAGGGAAAACCCAGCGTGAAAAACCGTTGATGAGATGTCTGCAGAGGAGGACTACGTCTGGTCTTTAAAGCCGGGACCTATCCCAGTAGATTCTGAGTCAGTGGGTCCAGAGTAGGCCTTGAGCGTCTCTGTTCTTTTCCAAAGCCCCACAGGCTACACTTCCGTGCCCTTGGAGTTGGGAAGTCCAGTCATGCCCTACATCGGGACGTTTCAGTCAACAACGGGGGTCCCATCAGATTAGTCCCATATGGCCTAGGTGTGTAGGAGGCTCTGCCATCCAGGTTTAGGAACTCCGTGGTGTTTGCACAGTCTCGAGATTGCCTGACCATGACACACTCCTCAGAACTCATCCCCACTGTTAAGCAAAGCATGACTATACCGCCTTGGATTCTCCACGGTCCCAGACCTGAACTGTTTAGATGACTGCACACGCAGAGGGCACCGTGTCTGAGGCAGAGAGCAGCTGGAATCACAAAAGCTCTCGACAGAGAGTCAAGGAAAGGCGTGCTCTGCTTACACGACTCTCTACTTTTCTCTGGGTCTGAACCATTTCCTAGCTAATCTGCTTTTTTTAACCGAGCAGCTTTGCCAAAAAAAAAAAAAAAGAAAGAACACAAAGTTACCAACAAACACTAAACAAACCAATATAAACAATACATATTAAATAAGCCTAACCCTACTATGCTACTGAAAAGGCTTTTATTTCCCTGGGATAATTTGGACAGCATTAGATTGTTTGACCAAGAGCAGCCAAGTCGAGGCAGATTATTTCTAATTCCACAGTGCTGCAGATGCGGTCAGTAGCAACTGCAAGCCGGAAAGGAAACAAAACAAAGTTGGGTGTAATCCATTCCAGTTCACACGTTTCACCAGGGACAGCCTCCAAGCCTTGAATAGTTAGGTATGCATTTAGCCATTTCTTTAATCAACCACTACTAACGCCTGCTAAAGGCCAGACACTGCTCTAAGTACTTTACGGATATGAAATATCCTCTCACCTTTACACTCACCTATGGAGTGTGTATGATAATCATCCCCGTTTTACAGATCAGGAAACTGACACACAGAATGGTACAGTAACTTGCCCAAGTTCACACAGCCCGTAGGTGGCAGAGCCAGGACCCATGTGACAGAGTCTGGCTCCAGAGTCCACGTTCTGAATCACCACGCTTAGTCCCCAAAAACCTAGAGAAAGCGCCAGCCTCAATCGAAAAGTTTTCTTTTCCCCACCCTACAGTCCCTACGCGGCGGCCCCAGTCTCCAGGGCATGCTTTCAGCTCCTCTGACAGGCCCTACTCCTCCCTTGCCCTGTCCCAACACTCTCCCGCCCAGGTCCTCCTTTTCTTTTAGGCATCTGCTCTCAGCTTCAACATCACTGCCTAAGTCACCAAGTCTAACAGGAAATGCCGTCTTTCTCAACACTCAACACAAAATTGCTTTTACGTATCTCCTAGGTAATTGGTGGCTGCCTGTCTGTCCTTTCCAACCAGGCTGTGAGGGCCAGTACGTCAAACAGCCTGTCAGTCTTGCTCACCAAGTGTCCAGACCACTGAACACGCACCGACCAGAGGAAAGGAAGGACTTGTCCCAAAGTCAACTCTCCAGACTTTCTGTGCAAGGAGGGAACGAACGGAGCACCCTCCAGCCTCACGCTTTCTCTTCCATGCTTTCAAGTGTGGGGCACATACCTCTGCTCACAACGCTCCCCGGACAGCCCCCACTGCACCCCTAACAGGTAGACTTCTGCACAGTCAAGGGCTTTGGAAAGCACTGGCTCTGCACACAAATCTTACGTGGCCCTCGACAGGCCACTGCCCCTGAACCGGCCTGAGCTTCAGGCCCACAACAGGCTTCGTGAAAACCCCAACGGAACGTAGCCTCGAAAAGAGGGAGACCCGCACTCCTCAGAACGCCTCGAGACCAGTGTCCTTATCGACTTCGCGTCTGTCCTTCCAAGAAGCCAAGACCACGGCTGGCGCTTCAGCGCCCGACTCCCGGGCACCGCATGCCCAGGCTGGCCCCTGGGCAGGTGCCCGGCACACACCGCCCGTTCCACGAACGCCTCAAGCGCACGAAGAGACCCCCTCGCTCCCCGCGCCGCACAGCTGTCCCGCGACCTGACGGGCACCTCTCGGCGCACAAGCCTATTCCTCAGGGACACGCTCGCCTCCCACCAGCCCCCAGGCCCACGCCCCCCAGGTACCTCTCTCAGATGGAATCCTCTTCGCAGGCGCCCTGGTCGTCCGTGTCCGGCGAGCAGGAAGAGCGGGAGCTGAAGGACGGCCTCCTCAGGCTAGCGGCCGTGGCTGTGCACGGCCCGGGCTGCTGTGCCCAGCGGGGACGCGGAGCGCCGTCCACGGACGCCGGGGGAACGGACGAGCCCGGCCCGGGAGAGAGCAGCACAGCGCGGCCGGACTCCGCCGGGCTCGGCTCTGGGCAGGCAGGCGCGGCTCGCCGACGCCTCCCACGCCTCCCAGGACGGCGGCCCAGCAGCCGCGCGCTCCTCTCCTCTCCTCGCGCGCAGCGCGCGCGCCGCCGCCCAGACGCTGCCCGGGCCGTTGCCCCGCCCCCCCCCCTCCGGCGGTGGACTGCGGACAGCGACGGGGACACCCTCCTGGGAGAACTCCTGCGGCCCCGCCCACATGCTTGGGACCTTCGCGGAGCGGGAAGGTGCGCTGACAGGGACGCAGGGGCCCCGCTACGCTCGCTCTCGGGGAACTGCAGCCTCCTCGCTCGGCTTTCACTTGAATGTCACACCCGAAACCATGCAACGTCTACAAGCAAACATAGGCAGTGTGCTCTTTGACATCAGTCTTAGCAGCCTATTTTCAAGTACCACGTCTGACTGGGCAAGGGAAACAAAATACAAAATGAACAAACGGGACTACATCAAAGTCAAAAAACATCCTCTGCACCGCAAAGGAAACCATCCACAAAACCAAAACACAACCTAACAACTGGGAGAAGATTCTTGCAAACCGTATATCGGATAAGGGGTTAATATCCAAAACACAGAAAGAACTCATACATCTCAACAGCAAAAAACATCAACAACCCAATTGAAAAGGCGGGCAAAAGATCTGAGCAGTGATTTCTCCAAAGAAGGTATACGGATGGCCAACAGGCATATGGAAAGGGACTCAACATCCTTAGCGATCAGAGAAATGCAAATCACAACTACAAGGAGATGTCCCCTTACTCTGGTCAGAATGGCTCTAATTAACAAGACAAGAGACAAGTGTCGGAGAGGATGTGCAGAGAAGGGAACTCTCCTGCACTGCTGGTGGGAGGGCAGACTGGTGCAGCCACTACGGAAAGCAGGATGGAGTATCCTCAGAAAACTAAGAACACATCTACCATATGTATGATCCAGCTAGCCCACTGCTGGCTATTCATCCAAAGAACTTGAAAACACCAATGCAGAGGGACACATGCACCCCTAGGCTCACTGCAGCATTATTCACAACAGCCAAAACTTGGAAGCAACCTAGGTGCCCATCAAGGGAAGAATGGATAAAGAAGATGTGGTATGTATACACAATGGAATGCCACTCGGCCCTAAGAAATGATGAGATCCGCCCATTTGTGACAACGTCGATGGACCTTGAGGGTATTATGTGAAGTGAAATAAATCAGAGGGACAAAGTCAAACACCGTGTGATCTCACTCATAAGGAGAAGATAAAAACAACGACAAACGCACACAGAGCAAAGGAGATTGCATTGGTGGTTACCATAGGGGGAGGGGGGAGGGGAGAGAGCCAAAGGGGTGATGAGGCTCACATGTGAGGTGACGGACTATCATTAGTTTTCGGGTGGTGAACACGATGTAATCTACACAGAATTCAAAATATATTACAACGTACATCTGAAAGCCATATCATCTTAGGATCCACTGTTACTGCAATAAAATAAAATAAAATAAAATAAAATAAAATAAAATAAAATAAAATAAAAAAGTGTAGGAGCCTCAAGAGGCTAACAGGCTTTTGAAAAGTTATTCCAGGGATTTTTATGGCTTAGCTCAGGGCGGCAGACACCAGCCTGAGACACAGCTGTGGCACAGCTACTAACTTCAACTAAACTGTATTCCGACTGGAGGGAAATCAAAACTACTGCAATCATAATTTCTTGAAGGCTTCACTTTGTGCCAGATCCTGTGCCGACTGCTTTGCACCAACTGTCTCATTTAATCCTCACATCCAAAAGGCAGGTTACCGTTATTCTCCCCATTGTCAAGGTGAGGAGGCGGAAGCAGAAAGATGGCAATCTGCCTGGAATTCACAGAAGGATTCTCTAGGTCATGACATGACTTTTGGACAAGATTTCAAGGTTTAACACATTACAGCGCAGATGCAGATCCCAGTATCACAGAACGTGAAAAACACTGAGTCCTGCCAAATGTCTTAAAACACTAATTATGGATCCTCACAATCTCTTGGCCTGTTTTCTCAGATGAGGGAAAACCCAGCGTGAAAAACCGTTGATGAGATGTCTGCAGAGGAGGACTACGTCTGGTCTTTAAAGCCGGGACCTATCCCAGTAGATTCTGAGTCAGTGGGTCCAGAGTAGGCCTTGAGCGTCTCTGTTCTTTTCCAAAGCCCCACAGGCTACACTTCCGTGCCCTTGGAGTTGGGAAGTCCAGTCATGCCCTACATCGGGACGTTTCAGTCAACAACGGGGTCCCATCAGATTAGTCCCATATGGCCTAGGTGTGTAGGAGGCTCTGCCATCCAGGTTTAGGAACTCCGTGGTGTTTGCACAGTCTCGAGATTGCCTGACCATGACACACTCCTCAGAACTCATCCCCACTGTTAAGCAAAGCATGACTATACCGCCTTGGATTCTCCACGGTCCCAGACCTGAACTGTTTAGATGACTGCACACGCAGAGGGCACCGTGTCTGAGGCAGAGAGCAGCTGGAATCACAAAAGCTCTCGACAGAGAGTCAAGGAAAGGCGTGCTCTGCTTACACGACTCTCTACTTTTCTCTGGGTCTGAACCATTTCCTAGCTAATCTGCTTTTTTTAACCGAGCAGCTTTGCCAAAAAAAAAAAGAAAGAAAAAACACAAAGTTACCAACAAACACTAAACAAACCAATATAAACAATACATATTAAATAAGCCTAACCCTACTATGCTACTGAAAAGGCTTTTATTTCCCTGGGATAATTTGGACAGCATTAGATTGTTTTACCAAGAGCAGCCAAGTCCAGGGAGATTATTTCTAATTCCACAGTGCTGCAGATGCGGTCAGTAGCAACTGCAAGCCGGAAAGGAAACAAAACAAAACAAAGTTGGGTGTAATCCATTCAAGTTCACACGTTTCACCAGGGACAGCCTCCAAGCCTTGAATAGTTAGGTATGCATTTAGCCATTTCTTTAATCAACCACTACTAACGCCTGCTAAAGGCCAGACACTGCTCTAAGTACTTTACGGATATGAAATATCCTCTCACCTTTACACTCACCTATGGAGTGTGTATGATAATCATCCCCGTTTTACAGATCAGGAAACTGACACACAGAATGGTACAGTAACTTGCCCGAGTTCACACAGCCCGTAGGTGGCAGAGCCAGGACCCATGTGACAGAGTCTGGCTCCAGAGTCCACGTTCTGAATCACCACGCTTAGTCCCCAAAAACCTAGAGAAAGCGCCAGCCTCAATCGAAAAGTTTTCTTTTCCCCACCCTACAGTCCCTACGCGGCGGCCCCAGTCTCCAGGGCATGCTTTCAGCTCCTCTGACAGGCCCTACTCCTCCCTTGCCCTGTCCCAACACTCTCCCGCCCAGGTCCTCCTTTTCTTTTAGGCATCTGCTCTCAGCTTCAACATCACTGCCTAAGTCACCAAGTCTAACAGGAAATGCCGTCTTTCTCAACACTCAACACAAAATTGCTTTTACGTATCTCCTAGGTAATTGGTGGCTGCCTGTCTGTCCTTTCCAACCAGGCTGTGAGGGCCAGTACGTCAAACAGCCTGTCAGTCTTGCTCACCAAGTGTCCAGACCACTGAACACGCACCGACCAGAGGAAAGGAAGGACTTGTCCAAAGTCAACTCTCCAGACTTTCTGTGCAAGGAGGGAACGAACGGAGCACCCTCCAGCCTCACGCTTTCTCTTCCATGCTTTCAAGTGTGGGGCACATACCTCTGCTCACAACGCTCCCCGGACAGCCCCCACTGCACCCCTAACAGGTAGACTTCTGCACAGTCAAGGGCTTTGGAAAGCACTGGCTCTGCACACAAATCTTACGTGGCCCTCGACAGGCCACTGCCCCTGAACCGGCCTGAGCTTCAGGCCCACAACAGGCTTCGTGAAAACCCCAACGGAACGTAGCCTCGAAAAGAGGGAGACCCGCACTCCTCAGAACGCCTCGAGACCAGTGTCCTTATCGACTTCGCGTCTGTCCTTCCAAGAAGCCAAGACCACGGCTGGCGCTTCAGCGCCCGACTCCCGGGCACCGCATGCCCAGGCTGGCCCCTGGGCAGGTGCCCGGCACACACCGCCCGTTCCACGAACGCCTCAAGCGCACGAAGAGACCCCCTCGCTCCCCGCGCCGCACAGCTGTCCCGCGACCTGACGGGCACCTCTCGGCGCACAAGCCTATTCCTCAGGGACACGCTCGCCTCCCACCAGGCCCAG
>NW_027222171.1:0-24443 GCF_041296265.1 Equus caballus
TGCACATCCTCTCCGACACTTGTCTCTTGTCTTGTTAATTAGAGCCATTCTGACCAGAGTAAGGGGACATCTCCTTGTAGTTGTGATTTGCATTTCTCTGATCGCTAAGGATGTTGAGTCCCTTTCCATATGCCTGTTGGCCATCCGTATACCTTCTTTGGAGAAATCACTGCTCAGATCTTTTGCCCGCCTTTTCAATTGGGTTGTTGATGTTTTTTGCTGTTGAGATGTATGAGTTCTTTCTGTGTTTTGGATATTAACCCCTTATCCGATATACGGTTTGCAAGAATCTTCTCCCAGTTGTTAGGTTGTGTTTTGGTTTTGTGGATGGTTTCCTTTGCGGTGCAGAGGATGTTTTTTGACTTTGATGTAGTCCCGTTTGTTCATTTTGTATTTTGTTTCCCTTGCCCAGTCAGACGTGGTACTTGAAAATAGGCTGCTAAGACTGATGTCAAAGAGCACACTGCCTATGTTTGCTTGTAGACGTTGCATGGTTTCGGGTGTGACATTCAAGTGAAAGCCGAGCGAGGAGGCTGCAGTTCCCCGAGAGCGAGCGTAGCGGGGCCCCTGCGTCCCTGTCAGCGCACCTTCCCGCTCCGCGAAGGTCCCAAGCATGTGGGCGGGGCCGCAGGAGTTCTCCCAGGAGGGTGTCCCCGTCGCTGTCCGCAGTCCACCGCCGGAGGGGGGGGGGCGGGGCAACGGCCGGGCAGCGTCTGGGCGGCGGCGCGCGCGCGCGCGCGAGGAGAGGAGAGGAGCGCGCGGCTGCTGGGCCGCCGTCCTGGGAGGCGTGGGAGGCGTCGGCGAGCCGCGCCTGCCTGCCCAGAGCCGAGCCCGGCGGAGTCCGGCCGCGCTGTGCTGCTCTCTCCCGGGCCGGGCTCGTCCGTTCCCCCGGCGTCCGTGGACGGCGCTCCGCGTCCCCGCTGGGCACAGCAGCCCGGGCCGTGCACAGCCACGGCCGCTAGCCTGAGGAGGCCGTCCTTCAGCTCCCGCTCTTCCTGCTCGCCGGACACGGACGACCAGGGCGCCTGCGAAGAGGATTCCATCTGAGAGAGGTACCTGGGGGGCGTGGGCCTGGGGGCTGGTGGGAGGCGAGCGTGTCCCTGAGGAATAGGCTTGTGCGCCGAGAGGTGCCCGTCAGGTCGCGGGACAGCTGTGCGGCGCGGGGAGCGAGGGGGTCTCTTCGTGCGCTTGAGGCGTTCGTGGAACGGGCGGTGTGTGCCGGGCACCTGCCCAGGGGCCAGCCTGGGCATGCGGTGCCCGGGAGTCGGGCGCTGAAGCGCCAGCCGTGGTCTTGGCTTCTTGGAAGGACAGACGCGAAGTCGATAAGGACACTGGTCTCGAGGCGTTCTGAGGAGTGCGGGTCTCCCTCTTTTCGAGGCTACGTTCCGTTGGGGTTTTCACGAAGCCTGTTGTGGGCCTGAAGCTCAGGCCGGTTCAGGGGCAGTGGCCTGTCGAGGGCCACGTAAGATTTGTGTGCAGAGCCAGTGCTTTCCAAAGCCCTTGACTGTGCAGAAGTCTACCTGTTAGGGGTGCAGTGGGGGCTGTCCGGGGAGCGTTGTGAGCAGAGGTATGTGCCCCACACTTGAAAGCATGGAAGAGAAAGCGTGAGGCTGGAGGGTGCTCCGTTCGTTCCCTCCTTGCACAGAAAGTCTGGAGAGTTGACTTTGGGACAAGTCCTTCCTTTCCTCTGGTCGGTGCGTGTTCAGTGGTCTGGACACTTGGTGAGCAAGACTGACAGGCTGTTTGACGTACTGGCCCTCACAGCCTGGTTGGAAAGGACAGACAGGCAGCCACCAATTACCTAGGAGATACGTAAAAGCAATTTTGTGTTGAGTGTTGAGAAAGACGGCATTTCCTGTTAGACTTGGTGACTTAGGCAGTGATGTTGAAGCTGAGAGCAGATGCCTAAAAGAAAAGGAGGACCTGGGCGGGAGAGTGTTGGGACAGGGCAAGGGAGGAGTAGGGCCTGTCAGAGGAGCTGAAAGCATGCCCTGGAGACTGGGGCCGCCGCGTAGGGACTGTAGGGTGGGGAAAAGAAAACTTTTCGATTGAGGCTGGCGCTTTCTCTAGGTTTTTGGGGACTAAGCGTGGTGATTCAGAACGTGGACTCTGGAGCCAGACTCTGTCACATGGGTCCTGGCTCTGCCACCTACGGGCTGTGTGAACTTGGGCAAGTTACTGTACCATTCTGTGTGTCAGTTTCCTGATCTGTAAAACGGGGATGATTATCATACACACTCCATAGGTGAGTGTAAAGGTGAGAGGATATTTCATATCCGTAAAGTACTTAGAGCAGTGTCTGGCCTTTAGCAGGCGTTAGTAGTGGTTGATTAAAGAAATGGCTAAATGCATACCTAACTATTCAAGGCTTGGAGGCTGTCCCTGGTGAAACGTGTGAACTTGAATGGATTACACCCAACTTTGTTTTGTTTCCTTTCCGGCTTGCAGTTGCTACTGACCGCATCTGCAGCACTGTGGAATTAGAAATAATCTGCCTCGACTTGGCTGCTCTTGGTCAAACAATCTAATGCTGTCCAAATTATCCCAGGGAAATAAAAGCCTTTTCAGTAGCATAGTAGGGTTAGGCTTATTTAATATGTATTGTTTATATTGGTTTGTTTAGTGTTTGTTGGTAACTTTGTGTTCTTTCTTTTTTTTTTTTTTTTGGCAAAGCTGCTCGGTTAAAAAAAGCAGATTAGCTAGGAAATGGTTCAGACCCAGAGAAAAGTAGAGAGTCGTGTAAGCAGAGCACGCCTTTCCTTGACTCTCTGTCGAGAGCTTTTGTGATTCCAGCTGCTCTCTGCCTCAGACACGGTGCCCTCTGCGTGTGCAGTCATCTAAACAGTTCAGGTCTGGGACCGTGGAGAATCCAAGGCGGTATAGTCATGCTTTGCTTAACAGTGGGGATGAGTTCTGAGGAGTGTGTCATGGTCAGGCAATCTCGAGACTGTGCAAACACCACGGAGTTCCTAAACCTGGATGGCAGAGCCTCCTACACACCTAGGCCATATGGGACTAATCTGATGGGACCCCCGTTGTTGACTGAAACGTCCCGATGTAGGGCATGACTGGACTTCCCAACTCCAAGGGCACGGAAGTGTAGCCTGTGGGGCTTTGGAAAAGAACAGAGACGCTCAAGGCCTACTCTGGACCCACTGACTCAGAATCTACTGGGATAGGTCCCGGCTTTAAAGACCAGACGTAGTCCTCCTCTGCAGACATCTCATCAACGGTTTTTCACGCTGGGTTTTCCCTCATCTGAGAAAACAGGCCAAGAGATTGTGAGGATCCATAATTAGTGTTTTAAGACATTTGGCAGGACTCAGTGTTTTTCACGTTCTGTGATACTGGGATCTGCATCTGCGCTGTAATGTGTTAAACCTTGAAATCTTGTCCAAAAGTCATGTCATGACCTAGAGAATCCTTCTGTGAATTCCAGGCAGATTGCCATCTTTCTGCTTCCGCCTCCTCACCTTGACAATGGGGAGAATAACGGTAACCTGCCTTTTGGATGTGAGGATTAAATGAGACAGTTGGTGCAAAGCAGTCGGCACAGGATCTGGCACAAAGTGAAGCCTTCAATCAATTATGATTGCAGTAGTTTTGATTTCCCTCCAGTCGGAATACAGTTTAGTTGAAGTTAGTAGCTGTGCCACAGCTGTGTCTCAGGCTGGTGTCTGCCGCCCTGAGCTAAGCCATAAAAATCCCTGGAATAACTTTTCAAAAGCCTGTTAGCCTCTTGAGGCTCCTACACATTTTTATTTTATTTTATTTTATTGCAGTAACAGTGGATCCTAAGATGATATGGCTTTCAGATGTACGTTGTAATATATTTTGAATTCTGTGTAGATTACATCGTGTTCACCACCCGAAAACTAATGATAGTCCGTCACCTCACATGTGAGCCTCATCACCCCTTTGGCTCTCTCCCCTCCCCCCTCCCCCTATGGTAACCACCAATGCAATCTCCTTTGCTCTGTGTGCGTTTGTCGTTGTTTTTATCTTCTCCTTATGAGTGAGATCACACGGTGTTTGACTTTGTCCCTCTGATTTATTTCACTTCACATAATACCCTCAAGGTCCATCGACGTTGTCACAAATGGGCGGATCTCATCATTTCTTAGGGCCGAGTGGCATTCCATTGTGTATACATACCACATCTTCTTTATCCATTCTTCCCTTGATGGGCACCTAGGTTGCTTCCAAGTTTTGGCTGTTGTGAATAATGCTGCAGTGAGCCTAGGGGTGCATGTGTCCCTCTGCATTGGTGTTTTCAAGTTCTTTGGATGAATAGCCAGCAGTGGGCTAGCTGGATCATACATATGGTAGATGTGTTCTTAGTTTTCTGAGGATACTCCATCCTGCTTTCCGTAGTGGCTGCACCAGTCTGCCCTCCCACCAGCAGTGCAGGAGAGTTCCCTTCTCTGCACATCCTCTCCGACACTTGTCTCTTGTCTTGTTAATTAGAGCCATTCTGACCAGAGTAAGGGGACATCTCCTTGTAGTTGTGATTTGCATTTCTCTGATCGCTAAGGATGTTGAGTCCCTTTCCATATGCCTGTTGGCCATCCGTATACCTTCTTTGGAGAAATCACTGCTCAGATCTTTTGCCCGCCTTTTCAATTGGGTTGTTGATGTTTTTTGCTGTTGAGATGTATGAGTTCTTTCTGTGTTTTGGATATTAACCCCTTATCCGATATACGGTTTGCAAGAATCTTCTCCCAGTTGTTAGGTTGTGTTTTGGTTTTGTGGATGGTTTCCTTTGCGGTGCAGAGGATGTTTTTTGACTTTGATGTAGTCCCGTTTGTTCATTTTGTATTTTGTTTCCCTTGCCCAGTCAGACGTGGTACTTGAAAATAGGCTGCTAAGACTGATGTCAAAGAGCACACTGCCTATGTTTGCTTGTAGACGTTGCATGGTTTCGGGTGTGACATTCAAGTGAAAGCCGAGCGAGGAGGCTGCAGTTCCCCGAGAGCGAGCGTAGCGGGGCCCCTGCGTCCCTGTCAGCGCACCTTCCCGCTCCGCGAAGGTCCCAAGCATGTGGGCGGGGCCGCAGGAGTTCTCCCAGGAGGGTGTCCCCGTCGCTGTCCGCAGTCCACCGCCGGAGGGGGGGGGGCGGGGCAACGGCCGGGCAGCGTCTGGGCGGCGGCGCGCGCGCGCGCGCGAGGAGAGGAGAGGAGCGCGCGGCTGCTGGGCCGCCGTCCTGGGAGGCGTGGGAGGCGTCGGCGAGCCGCGCCTGCCTGCCCAGAGCCGAGCCCGGCGGAGTCCGGCCGCGCTGTGCTGCTCTCTCCCGGGCCGGGCTCGTCCGTTCCCCCGGCGTCCGTGGACGGCGCTCCGCGTCCCCGCTGGGCACAGCAGCCCGGGCCGTGCACAGCCACGGCCGCTAGCCTGAGGAGGCCGTCCTTCAGCTCCCGCTCTTCCTGCTCGCCGGACACGGACGACCAGGGCGCCTGCGAAGAGGATTCCATCTGAGAGAGGTACCTGGGGGGCGTGGGCGTGGGCCTGGGGGCTGGTGGGAGGCGAGCGTGTCCCTGAGGAATAGGCTTGTGCGCCGAGAGGTGCCCGTCAGGTCGCGGGACAGCTGTGCGGCGCGGGGAGCGAGGGGGTCTCTTCGTGCGCTTGAGGCGTTCGTGGAACGGGCGGTGTGTGCCGGGCACCTGCCCAGGGGCCAGCCTGGGCATGCGGTGCCCGGGAGTCGGGCGCTGAAGCGCCAGCCGTGGTCTTGGCTTCTTGGAAGGACAGACGCGAAGTCGATAAGGACACTGGTCTCGAGGCGTTCTGAGGAGTGCGGGTCTCCCTCTTTTCGAGGCTACGTTCCGTTGGGGTTTTCACGAAGCCTGTTGTGGGCCTGAAGCTCAGGCCGGTTCAGGGGCAGTGGCCTGTCGAGGGCCACGTAAGATTTGTGTGCAGAGCCAGTGCTTTCCAAAGCCCTTGACTGTGCAGAAGTCTACCTGTTAGGGGTGCAGTGGGGGCTGTCCGGGGAGCGTTGTGAGCAGAGGTATGTGCCCCACACTTGAAAGCATGGAAGAGAAAGCGTGAGGCTGGAGGGTGCTCCGTTCGTTCCCTCCTTGCACAGAAAGTCTGGAGAGTTGACTTTGGGACAAGTCCTTCCTTTCCTCTGGTCGGTGCGTGTTCAGTGGTCTGGACACTTGGTGAGCAAGACTGACAGGCTGTTTGACGTACTGGCCCTCACAGCCTGGTTGGAAAGGACAGACAGGCAGCCACCAATTACCTAGGAGATACGTAAAAGCAATTTTGTGTTGAGTGTTGAGAAAGACGGCATTTCCTGTTAGACTTGGTGACTTAGGCAGTGATGTTGAAGCTGAGAGCAGATGCCTAAAAGAAAAGGAGGACCTGGGCGGGAGAGTGTTGGGACAGGGCAAGGGAGGAGTAGGGCCTGTCAGAGGAGCTGAAAGCATGCCCTGGAGACTGGGGCCGCCGCGTAGGGACTGTAGGGTGGGGAAAAGAAAACTTTTCGATTGAGGCTGGCGCTTTCTCTAGGTTTTTGGGGACTAAGCGTGGTGATTCAGAACGTGGACTCTGGAGCCAGACTCTGTCACATGGGTCCTGGCTCTGCCACCTACGGGCTGTGTGAACTCGGGCAAGTTACTGTACCATTCTGTGTGTCAGTTTCCTGATCTGTAAAACGGGGATGATTATCATACACACTCCATAGGTGAGTGTAAAGGTGAGAGGATATTTCATATCCGTAAAGTACTTAGAGCAGTGTCTGGCCTTTAGCAGGCGTTAGTAGTGGTTGATTAAAGAAATGGCTAAATGCATACCTAACTATTCAAGGCTTGGAGGCTGTCCCTGGTGAAACGTGTGAACTTGAATGGATTACACCCAACTTTGTTTTGTTTCCTTTCCGGCTTGCAGTTGCTACTGACCGCATCTGCAGCACTGTGGAATTAGAAATAATCTGCCTCGACTTGGCTGCTCTTGGTCAAACAATCTAATGCTGTCCAAATTATCCCAGGGAAATAAAAGCCTTTTCAGTAGCATAGTAGGGTTAGGCTTATTTAATATGTATTGTTTATATTGGTTTGTTTAGTGTTTGTTGGTAACTTTGTGTTCTTTCTTTTTTTTTTTTTTTTGGCAAAGCTGCTCGGTTAAAAAAAGCAGATTAGCTAGGAAATGGTTCAGACCCAGAGAAAAGTAGAGAGTCGTGTAAGCAGAGCACGCCTTTCCTTGACTCTCTGTCGAGAGCTTTTGTGATTCCAGCTGCTCTCTGCCTCAGACACGGTGCCCTCTGCGTGTGCAGTCATCTAAACAGTTCAGGTCTGGGACCGTGGAGAATCCAAGGCGGTATAGTCATGCTTTGCTTAACAGTGGGGATGAGTTCTGAGGAGTGTGTCATGGTCAGGCAATCTCGAGACTGTGCAAACACCACGGAGTTCCTAAACCTGGATGGCAGAGCCTCCTACACACCTAGGCCATATGGGACTAATCTGATGGGACCCCCGTTGTTGACTGAAACGTCCCGATGTAGGGCATGACTGGACTTCCCAACTCCAAGGGCACGGAAGTGTAGCCTGTGGGGCTTTGGAAAAGAACAGAGACGCTCAAGGCCTACTCTGGACCCACTGACTCAGAATCTACTGGGATAGGTCCCGGCTTTAAAGACCAGACGTAGTCCTCCTCTGCAGACATCTCATCAACGGTTTTTCACGCTGGGTTTTCCCTCATCTGAGAAAACAGGCCAAGAGATTGTGAGGATCCATAATTAGTGTTTTAAGACATTTGGCAGGACTCAGTGTTTTTCACGTTCTGTGATACTGGGATCTGCATCTGCGCTGTAATGTGTTAAACCTTGAAATCTTGTCCAAAAGTCATGTCATGACCTAGAGAATCCTTCTGTGAATTCCAGGCAGATTGCCATCTTTCTGCTTCCGCCTCCTCACCTTGACAATGGGGAGAATAACGGTAACCTGCCTTTTGGATGTGAGGATTAAATGAGACAGTTGGTGCAAAGCAGTCGGCACAGGATCTGGCACAAAGTGAAGCCTTCAATCAATTATGATTGCAGTAGTTTTGATTTCCCTCCAGTCGGAATACAGTTTAGTTGAAGTTAGTAGCTGTGCCACAGCTGTGTCTCAGGCTGGTGTCTGCCGCCCTGAGCTAAGCCATAAAAATCCCTGGAATAACTTTTCAAAAGCCTGTTAGCCTCTTGAGGCTCCTACACTTTTTTATTTTATTTTATTTTATTGCAGTAACAGTGGATCCTAAGATGATATGGCTTTCAGATGTACGTTGTAATATATTTTGAATTCTGTGTAGATTACATCGTGTTCACCACCCGAAAACTAATGATAGTCCGTCACCTCACATGTGAGCCTCATCACCCCTTTGGCTCTCTCCCCTCCCCCCTCCCCCTATGGTAACCACCAATGCAATCTCCTTTGCTCTGTGTGCGTTTGTCGTTGTTTTTATCTTCTCCTTATGAGTGAGATCACACGGTGTTTGACTTTGTCCCTCTGATTTATTTCACTTCACATAATACCCTCAAGGTCCATCGACGTTGTCACAAATGGGCGGATCTCATCATTTCTTAGGGCCGAGTGGCATTCCATTGTGTATACATACCACATCTTCTTTATCCATTCTTCCCTTGATGGGCACCTAGGTTGCTTCCAAGTTTTGGCTGTTGTGAATAATGCTGCAGTGAGCCTAGGGGTGCATGTGTCCCTCTGCATTGGTGTTTTCAAGTTCTTTGGATGAATAGCCAGCAGTGGGCTAGCTGGATCATACATATGGTAGATGTGTTCTTAGTTTTCTGAGGATACTCCATCCTGCTTTCCGTAGTGGCTGCACCAGTCTGCCCTCCCACCAGCAGTGCAGGAGAGTTCCCTTCTCTGCACATCCTCTCCGACACTTGTCTCTTGTCTTGTTAATTAGAGCCATTCTGACCAGAGTAAGGGGACATCTCCTTGTAGTTGTGATTTGCATTTCTCTGATCGCTAAGGATGTTGAGTCCCTTTCCATATGCCTGTTGGCCATCCGTATACCTTCTTTGGAGAAATCACTGCTCAGATCTTTTGCCCGCCTTTTCAATTGGGTTGTTGATGTTTTTTGCTGTTGAGATGTATGAGTTCTTTCTGTGTTTTGGATATTAACCCCTTATCCGATATACGGTTTGCAAGAATCTTCTCCCAGTTGTTAGGTTGTGTTTTGGTTTTGTGGATGGTTTCCTTTGCGGTGCAGAGGATGTTTTTTGACTTTGATGTAGTCCCGTTTGTTCATTTTGTATTTTGTTTCCCTTGCCCAGTCAGACGTGGTACTTGAAAATAGGCTGCTAAGACTGATGTCAAAGAGCACACTGCCTATGTTTGCTTGTAGACGTTGCATGGTTTCGGGTGTGACATTCAAGTGAAAGCCGAGCGAGGAGGCTGCAGTTCCCCGAGAGCGAGCGTAGCGGGGCCCCTGCGTCCCTGTCAGCGCACCTTCCCGCTCCGCGAAGGTCCCAAGCATGTGGGCGGGGCCGCAGGAGTTCTCCCAGGAGGGTGTCCCCGTCGCTGTCCGCAGTCCACCGCCGGAGGGGGGGGGGCGGGGCAACGGCCGGGCAGCGTCTGGGCGGCGGCGCGCGCGCGCGCGCGAGGAGAGGAGAGGAGCGCGCGGCTGCTGGGCCGCCGTCCTGGGAGGCGTGGGAGGCGTCGGCGAGCCGCGCCTGCCTGCCCAGAGCCGAGCCCGGCGGAGTCCGGCCGCGCTGTGCTGCTCTCTCCCGGGCCGGGCTCGTCCGTTCCCCCGGCGTCCGTGGACGGCGCTCCGCGTCCCCGCTGGGCACAGCAGCCCGGGCCGTGCACAGCCACGGCCGCTAGCCTGAGGAGGCCGTCCTTCAGCTCCCGCTCTTCCTGCTCGCCGGACACGGACGACCAGGGCGCCTGCGAAGAGGATTCCATCTGAGAGAGGTACCTGGGGGGCGTGGGCGTGGGCCTGGGGGCTGGTGGGAGGCGAGCGTGTCCCTGAGGAATAGGCTTGTGCGCCGAGAGGTGCCCGTCAGGTCGCGGGACAGCTGTGCGGCGCGGGGAGCGAGGGGGTCTCTTCGTGCGCTTGAGGCGTTCGTGGAACGGGCGGTGTGTGCCGGGCACCTGCCCAGGGGCCAGCCTGGGCATGCGGTGCCCGGGAGTCGGGCGCTGAAGCGCCAGCCGTGGTCTTGGCTTCTTGGAAGGACAGACGCGAAGTCGATAAGGACACTGGTCTCGAGGCGTTCTGAGGAGTGCGGGTCTCCCTCTTTTCGAGGCTACGTTCCGTTGGGGTTTTCACGAAGCCTGTTGTGGGCCTGAAGCTCAGGCCGGTTCAGGGGCAGTGGCCTGTCGAGGGCCACGTAAGATTTGTGTGCAGAGCCAGTGCTTTCCAAAGCCCTTGACTGTGCAGAAGTCTACCTGTTAGGGGTGCAGTGGGGGCTGTCCGGGGAGCGTTGTGAGCAGAGGTATGTGCCCCACACTTGAAAGCATGGAAGAGAAAGCGTGAGGCTGGAGGGTGCTCCGTTCGTTCCCTCCTTGCACAGAAAGTCTGGAGAGTTGACTTTGGGACAAGTCCTTCCTTTCCTCTGGTCGGTGCGTGTTCAGTGGTCTGGACACTTGGTGAGCAAGACTGACAGGCTGTTTGACGTACTGGCCCTCACAGCCTGGTTGGAAAGGACAGACAGGCAGCCACCAATTACCTAGGAGATACGTAAAAGCAATTTTGTGTTGAGTGTTGAGAAAGACGGCATTTCCTGTTAGACTTGGTGACTTAGGCAGTGATGTTGAAGCTGAGAGCAGATGCCTAAAAGAAAAGGAGGACCTGTGCGGGAGAGTGTTGGGACAGGGCAAGGGAGGAGTAGGGCCTGTCAGAGGAGCTGAAAGCATGCCCTGGAGACTGGGGCCGCCGCGTAGGGACTGTAGGGTGGGGAAAAGAAAACTTTTCGATTGAGGCTGGCGCTTTCTCTAGGTTTTTGGGGACTAAGCGTGGTGATTCAGAACGTGGACTCTGGAGCCAGACTCTGTCACATGGGTCCTGGCTCTGCCACCTACGGGCTGTGTGAACTCAGGCAAGTTACTGTACCATTCTGTGTGTCAGTTTCCTGATCTGTAAAACGGGGATGATTATCATACACACTCCATAGGTGAGTGTAAAGGTGAGAGGATATTTCATATCCGTAAAGTACTTAGAGCAGTGTCTGGCCTTTAGCAGGCGTTAGTAGTGGTTGACTAAAGAAATGGCTAAATGCATACCTAACTATTCAAGGCTTGGAGGCTGTCCCTGGTGAAACGTGTGAACTTGAATGGATTACACCCAACTTTGTTTTGTTTTGTTTCCTTTCCGGCTTGCAGTTGCTACTGACCGCATCTGCAGCACTGTGGAATTAGAAATAATCTCCCTGGACTTGGCTGCTCTTGGTAAAACAATCTAATGCTGTCCAAATTATCCCAGGGAAATAAAAGCCTTTTCAGTAGCATAGTAGGGTTAGGCTTATTTAATATGTATTGTTTATATTGGTTTGTTTAGTGTTTGTTGGTAACTTTGTGTTTTTTCTTTCTTTTTTTTTTTGGCAAAGCTGCTCGGTTAAAAAAAGCAGATTAGCTAGGAAATGGTTCAGACCCAGAGAAAAGTAGAGAGTCGTGTAAGCAGAGCACGCCTTTCCTTGACTCTCTGTCGAGAGCTTTTGTGATTCCAGCTGCTCTCTGCCTCAGACACGGTGCCCTCTGCGTGTGCAGTCATCTAAACAGTTCAGGTCTGGGACCGTGGAGAATCCAAGGCGGTATAGTCATGCTTTGCTTAACAGTGGGGATGAGTTCTGAGGAGTGTGTCATGGTCAGGCAATCTCGAGACTGTGCAAACACCACGGAGTTCCTAAACCTGGATGGCAGAGCCTCCTACACACCTAGGCCATATGGGACTAATCTGATGGGACCCCCGTTGTTGACTGAAACGTCCCGATGTAGGGCATGACTGTACTTCCCAACTCCAAGGGCACGGAAGTGTAGCCTGTGGGGCTTTGGAAAAGAACAGAGACGCTCAAGGCCTACTCTGGACCCACTGACTCAGAATCTACTGGGATAGGTCCCGGCTTTAAAGACCAGACGTAGTCCTCCTCTGCAGACATCTCATCAACGGTTTTTCACGCTGGGTTTTCCCTCATCTGAGAAAACAGGCCAAGAGATTGTGAGGATCCATAATTAGTGTTTTAAGACATTTGGCAGGACTCAGTGTTTTTCACGTTCTGTGATACTGGGATCTGCATCTGCGCTGTAATGTGTTAAACCTTGAAATCTTGTCCAAAAGTCATGTCATGACCTAGAGAATCCTTCTGTGAATTCCAGGCAGATTGCCATCTTTCTGCTTCCGCCTCCTCACCTTGACAATGGGGAGAATAACGGTAACCTGCCTTTTGGATGTGAGGATTAAATGAGACAGTTGGTGCAAAGCAGTCGGCACAGGATCTGGCACAAAGTGAAGCCTTCAAGAAATTATGATTGCAGTAGTTTTGATTTCCCTCCAGTCGGAATACAGTTTAGTTGAAGTTAGTAGCTGTGCCACAGCTGTGTCTCAGGCTGGTGTCTGCCGCCCTGAGCTAAGCCATAAAAATCCCTGGAATAACTTTTCAAAAGCCTGTTAGCCTCTTGAGGCTCCTACACTTTTTTATTTTATTTTATTTTATTTTATTTTATTTTATTTTATTTTATTTTATTGCAGTAACAGTGGATCCTAAGATGATATAGCTTTCAGATGTACGTTGTAATATATTTTGAATTCTGTGTAGATTACATCGTGTTCACCACCCGAAAACTAATGATAGTCCGTCACCTCACATGTGAGCCTCATCACCCCTTTGGCTCTCTCCCCTCCCCCCTCCCCCTATGGTAACCACCAATGCAATCTCCTTTGCTCTGTGTGCGTTTGTCGTTGTTTTTATCTTCTCCTTATGAGTGAGATCACACGGTGTTTGACTTTGTCCCTCTGATTTATTTCACTTCACATAATACCCTCAAGGTCCATCGACGTTGTCACAAATGGGCGGATCTCATCATTTCTTAGGGCCGAGTGGCATTCCATTGTGTATACATACCACATCTTCTTTATCCATTCTTCCCTTGATGGGCACCTAGGTTGCTTCCAAGTTTTGGCTGTTGTGAATAATGCTGCAGTGAGCCTAGGGGTGCATGTGTCCCTCTGCATTGGTGTTTTCAAGTTCTTTGGATGAATAGCCAGCAGTGGGCTAGCTGGATCATACATATGGTAGATGTGTTCTTAGTTTTCTGAGGATACTCCATCCTGCTTTCCGTAGTGGCTGCACCAGTCTGCCCTCCCACCAGCAGTGCAGGAGAGTTCCCTTCTCTGCACATCCTCTCCGACACTTGTCTCTTGTCTTGTTAATTAGAGCCATTCTGAGCAGAGTAAGGGGACATCTCCTTGTAGTTGTGATTTGCATTTCTCTGATCGCTAAGGATGTTGAGTCCCTTTCCATATGCCTGTTGGCCATCCGTATACCTTCTTTGGAGAAATCACTGCTCAGATCTTTTGCCCGCCTTTTCAATTGGGTTGTTGATGTTTTTTGCTGTTGAGATGTATGAGTTCTTTCTGTGTTTTGGATATTAACCCCTTATCCGATATACGGTTTGCAAGAATCTTCTCCCAGTTGTTAGGTTGTGTTTTGGTTTTGTGGATGGTTTCCTTTGCGGTGCAGAGGATGTTTTTTGACTTTGATGTAGTCCCGTTTGTTCATTTTGTATTTTGTTTCCCTTGCCCAGTCAGACGTGGTACTTGAAAATAGGCTGCTAAGACTGATGTCAAAGAGCACACTGCCTATGTTTGCTTGTAGACGTTGCATGGTTTCGGGTGTGACATTCAAGTGAAAGCCGAGGGAGGAGGCTGCAGTTCCCCGAGAGCGAGCGTAGCGGGGACCCTGCGTCCCTGTCAGCGCACCTTCCCGCTCCGCGAAGGTCCCAAGCATGTGGGCGGGGCCGCAGGAGTTCTCCCAGGAGGGTGTCCCCGTCGCTGTCCGCAGTCCACCGCCGGAGGGGGGGGGGCGGGGCAACGGCCGGGCAGCGTCTGGGCGGCGGCGCGCGCGCGCGCGCGCGAGGAGAGGAGAGGAGCGCGCGGCTGCTGGGCCGCCGTCCTGGGAGGCGTGGGAGGCGTCGGCGAGCCGCGCCTGCCTGCCCAGAGCCGAGCCCGGCGGAGTCCGGCCGCGCTGTGCTGCTCTCTCCCGGGCCGGGCTCGTCCGTTCCCCCGGCGTCCGTGGACGGCGCTCCGCGTCCCCGCTGGGCACAGCAGCCCGGGCCGTGCACAGCCACGGCCGCTAGCCTGAGGAGGCCGTCCTTCAGCTCCCGCTCTTCCTGCTCGCCGGACACGGACGACCAGGGCGCCTGCGAAGAGGATTCCATCTGAGAGAGGTACCTGGGGGGCGTGGGCCTGGGGGCTGGTGGGAGGCGAGCGTGTCCCTGAGGAATAGGCTTGTGCGCCGAGAGGTGCCCGTCAGGTCGCGGGACAGCTGTGCGGCGCGGGGAGCGAGGGGGTCTCTTCGTGCGCTTGAGGCGTTCGTGGAACGGGCGGTGTGTGCCGGGCACCTGCCCAGGGGCCAGCCTGGGCATGCGGTGCCCGGGAGTCGGGCGCTGAAGCGCCAGCCGTGGTCTTGGCTTCTTGGAAGGACAGACGCGAAGTCGATAAGGACACTGGTCTCGAGGCGTTCTGAGGAGTGCGGGTCTCCCTCTTTTCGAGGCTACGTTCCGTTGGGGTTTTCACGAAGCCTGTTGTGGGCCTGAAGCTCAGGCCGGTTCAGGGGCAGTGGCCTGTCGAGGGCCACGTAAGATTTGTGTGCAGAGCCAGTGCTTTCCAAAGCCCTTGACTGTGCAGAAGTCTACCTGTTAGGGGTGCAGTGGGGGCTGTCCGGGGAGCGTTGTGAGCAGAGGTATGTGCCCCACACTTGAAAGCATGGAAGAGAAAGCGTGAGGCTGGAGGGTGCTCCGTTCGTTCCCTCCTTGCACAGAAAGTCTGGAGAGTTGACTTTGGGACAAGTCCTTCCTTTCCTCTGGTCGGTGCGTGTTCAGTGGTCTGGACACTTGGTGAGCAAGACTGACAGGCTGTTTGACGTACTGGCCCTCACAGCCTGGTTGGAAAGGACAGACAGGCAGCCACCAATTACCTAGGAGATACGTAAAAGCAATTTTGTGTTGAGTGTTGAGAAAGACGGCATTTCCTGTTAGACTTGGTGACTTAGGCAGTGATGTTGAAGCTGAGAGCAGATGCCTAAAAGAAAAGGAGGACCTGTGCGGGAGAGTGTTGGGACAGGGCAAGGGAGGAGTAGGGCCTGTCAGAGGAGCTGAAAGCATGCCCTGGAGACTGGGGCCGCCGCGTAGGGACTGTAGGGTGGGGAAAAGAAAACTTTTCGATTGAGGCTGGCGCTTTCTCTAGGTTTTTGGGGACTAAGCGTGGTGATTCAGAACGTGGACTCTGGAGCCAGACTCTGTCACATGGGTCCTGGCTCTGCCACCTACGGGCTGTGTGAACTCAGGCAAGTTACTGTACCATTCTGTGTGTCAGTTTCCTGATCTGTAAAACGGGGATGATTATCATACACACTCCATAGGTGAGTGTAAAGGTGAGAGGATATTTCATATCCGTAAAGTACTTAGAGCAGTGTCTGGCCTTTAGCAGGCGTTAGTAGTGGTTGACTAAAGAAATGGCTAAATGCATACCTAACTATTCAAGGCTTGGAGGCTGTCCCTGGTGAAACGTGTGAACTTGAATGGATTACACCCAACTTTGTTTTGTTTTGTTTCCTTTCGGCTTGCAGTTGCTACTGACCGCATCTGCAGCACTGTGGAATTAGAAATAATCTCCCTGGACTTGGCTGCTCTTGGTAAAACAATCTAATGCTGTCCAAATTATCCCAGGGAAATAAAAGCCTTTTCAGTAGCATAGTAGGGTTAGGCTTATTTAATATGTATTGTTTATATTGGTTTGTTTAGTGTTTGTTGGTAACTTTGTGTTTTTTCTTTCTTTTTTTTTTTGGCAAAGCTGCTCGGTTAAAAAAAGCAGATTAGCTAGGAAATGGTTCAGACCCAGAGAAAAGTAGAGAGTCGTGTAAGCAGAGCACGCCTTTCCTTGACTCTCTGTCGAGAGCTTTTGTGATTCCAGCTGCTCTCTGCCTCAGACACGGTGCCCTCTGCGTGTGCAGTCATCTAAACAGTTCAGGTCTGGGACCGTGGAGAATCCAAGGCGGTATAGTCATGCTTTGCTTAACAGTGGGGATGAGTTCTGAGGAGTGTGTCATGGTCAGGCAATCTCGAGACTGTGCAAACACCACGGAGTTCCTAAACCTGGATGGCAGAGCCTCCTACACACCTAGGCCATATGGGACTAATCTGATGGGACCCCCGTTGTTGACTGAAACGTCCCGATGTAGGGCATGACTGTACTTCCCAACTCCAAGGGCACGGAAGTGTAGCCTGTGGGGCTTTGGAAAAGAACAGAGACGCTCAAGGCCTACTCTGGACCCACTGACTCAGAATCTACTGGGATAGGTCCCGGCTTTAAAGACCAGACGTAGTCCTCCTCTGCAGACATCTCATCAACGGTTTTTCACGCTGGGTTTTCCCTCATCTGAGAAAACAGGCCAAGAGATTGTGAGGATCCATAATTAGTGTTTTAAGACATTTGGCAGGACTCAGTGTTTTTCACGTTCTGTGATACTGGGATCTGCATCTGCGCTGTAATGTGTTAAACCTTGAAATCTTGTCCAAAAGTCATGTCATGACCTAGAGAATCCTTCTGTGAATTCCAGGCAGATTGCCATCTTTCTGCTTCCGCCTCCTCACCTTGACAATGGGGAGAATAACGGTAACCTGCCTTTTGGATGTGAGGATTAAATGAGACAGTTGGTGCAAAGCAGTCGGCACAGGATCTGGCACAAAGTGAAGCCTTCAAGAAATTATGATTGCAGTAGTTTTGATTTCCCTCCAGTCGGAATACAGTTTAGTTGAAGTTAGTAGCTGTGCCACAGCTGTGTCTCAGGCTGGTGTCTGCCGCCCTGAGCTAAGCCATAAAAATCCCTGGAATAACTTTTCAAAAGCCTGTTAGCCTCTTGAGGCTCCTACACTTTTTTATTTTATTTTATTTTATTTTATTTTATTTTATTTTATTTTATTTTATTGCAGTAACAGTGGATCCTAAGATGATATAGCTTTCAGATGTACGTTGTAATATATTTTGAATTCTGTGTAGATTACATCGTGTTCACCACCCGAAAACTAATGATAGTCCGTCACCTCACATGTGAGCCTCATCACCCCTTTGGCTCTCTCCCCTCCCCCCTCCCCCTATGGTAACCACCAATGCAATCTCCTTTGCTCTGTGTGCGTTTGTCGTTGTTTTTATCTTCTCCTTATGAGTGAGATCACACGGTGTTTGACTTTGTCCCTCTGATTTATTTCACTTCACATAATACCCTCAAGGTCCATCGACGTTGTCACAAATGGGCGGATCTCATCATTTCTTAGGGCCGAGTGGCATTCCATTGTGTATACATACCACATCTTCTTTATCCATTCTTCCCTTGATGGGCACCTAGGTTGCTTCCAAGTTTTGGCTGTTGTGAATAATGCTGCAGTGAGCCTAGGGGTGCATGTGTCCCTCTGCATTGGTGTTTTCAAGTTCTTTGGATGAATAGCCAGCAGTGGGCTAGCTGGATCATACATATGGTAGATGTGTTCTTAGTTTTCTGAGGATACTCCATCCTGCTTTCCGTAGTGGCTGCACCAGTCTGCCCTCCCACCAGCAGTGCAGGAGAGTTCCCTTCTCTGCACATCCTCTCCGACACTTGTCTCTTGTCTTGTTAATTAGAGCCATTCTGAGCAGAGTAAGGGGACATCTCCTTGTAGTTGTGATTTGCATTTCTCTGATCGCTAAGGATGTTGAGTCCCTTTCCATATGCCTGTTGGCCATCCGTATACCTTCTTTGGAGAAATCACTGCTCAGATCTTTTGCCCGCCTTTTCAATTGGGTTGTTGATGTTTTTTGCTGTTGAGATGTATGAGTTCTTTCTGTGTTTTGGATATTAACCCCTTATCCGATATACGGTTTGCAAGAATCTTCTCCCAGTTGTTAGGTTGTGTTTTGGTTTTGTGGATGGTTTCCTTTGCGGTGCAGAGGATGTTTTTTGACTTTGATGTAGTCCCGTTTGTTCATTTTGTATTTTGTTTCCCTTGCCCAGTCAGACGTGGTACTTGAAAATAGGCTGCTAAGACTGATGTCAAAGAGCACACTGCCTATGTTTGCTTGTAGACGTTGCATGGTTTCGGGTGTGACATTCAAGTGAAAGCCGAGGGAGGAGGCTGCAGTTCCCCGAGAGCGAGCGTAGCGGGGACCCTGCGTCCCTGTCAGCGCACCTTCCCGCTCCGCGAAGGTCCCAAGCATGTGGGCGGGGCCGCAGGAGTTCTCCCAGGAGGGTGTCCCCGTCGCTGTCCGCAGTCCACCGCCGGAGGGGGGGGGGCGGGGCAACGGCCGGGCAGCGTCTGGGCGGCGGCGCGCGCTGCTGGCGCGCGCGAGGAGAGGAGAGGAGCGCGCGGCTGCTGGGCCGCCGTCCTGGGAGGCGTGGGAGGCGTCGGCGAGCCGCGCCTGCCTGCCCAGAGCCGAGCCCGGCGGAGTCCGGCCGCGCTGTGCTGCTCTCTCCCGGGCCGGGCTCGTCCGTTCCCCCGGCGTCCGTGGACGGCGCTCCGCGTCCCCGCTGGGCACAGCAGCCCGGGCCGTGCACAGCCACGGCCGCTAGCCTGAGGAGCCGTCCTTCAGCTCCCGCTCTTCCTGCTCGCCGGACACGGACGACCAGGGCGCCTGCGAAGAGGATTCCATCTGAGAGAGGTACCTGGGGGGCGTGTGCCTGGGGGCTGGTGGGAGGCGAGCGTGTCCCTGAGGAATAGGCTTGTGCGCCGAGAGGTGCCCGTCAGGTCGCGGGACAGCTGTGCGGCGCGGGGAGCGAGGGGGTCTCTTCGTGCGCTTGAGGCGTTCGTGGAACGGGCGGTGTGTGCCGGGCACCTGCCCAGGGGCCAGCCTGGGCATGCGGTGCCCGGGAGTCGGGCGCTGAAGCGCCAGCCGTGGTCTTGGCTTCTTGGAAGGACAGACGCGAAGTCGATAAGGACACTGGTCTCGAGGCGTTCTGAGGAGTGCGGGTCTCCCTCTTTTCGAGGCTACGTTCCGTTGGGGTTTTCACGAAGCCTGTTGTGGGCCTGAAGCTCAGGCCGGTTCAGGGGCAGTGGCCTGTCGAGGGCCACGTAAGATTTGTGTGCAGAGCCAGTGCTTTCCAAAGCCCTTGACTGTGCAGAAGTCTACCTGTTAGGGGTGCAGTGGGGGCTGTCCGGGGAGCGTTGTGAGCAGAGGTATGTGCCCCACACTTGAAAGCATGGAAGAGAAAGCGTGAGGCTGGAGGGTGCTCCGTTCGTTCCCTCCTTGCACAGAAAGTCTGGAGAGTTGACTTTGGGACAAGTCCTTCCTTTCCTCTGGTCGGTGCGTGTTCAGTGGTCTGGACACTTGGTGAGCAAGACTGACAGGCTGTTTGACGTACTGGCCCTCACAGCCTGGTTGGAAAGGACAGACAGGCAGCCACCAATTACCTAGGAGATACGTAAAAGCAATTTTGTGTTGAGTGTTGAGAAAGACGGCATTTCCTGTTAGACTTGGTGACTTAGGCAGTGATGTTGAAGCTGAGAGCAGATGCCTAAAAGAAAAGGAGGACCTGTGCGGGAGAGTGTTGGGACAGGGCAAGGGAGGAGTAGGGCCTGTCAGAGGAGCTGAAAGCATGCCCTGGAGACTGGGGCCGCCGCGTAGGACTGTAGGGTGGGGAAAAGAAAACTTTTCGATTGAGGCTGGCGCTTTCTCTAGGTTTTTGGGACTAAGCGTGGTGATTCAGAACGTGGACTCTGGAGCCAGACTCTGTCACATGGGTCCTGGCTCTGCCACCTACGGGCTGTGTGAACTTGGGCAAGTTACTGTACCATTCTGTGTGTCAGTTTCCTGATCTGTAAAACGGGGATGATTATCATACACACTCCATAGGTGAGTGTAAAGGTGAGAGGATATTTCATATCGTAAAGTACTTAGAGCAGTGTCTGGCCTTTAGCAGGCGTTAGTAGTGGTTGATTAAAGAATGGCTAAATGCATACCTAACTATTCAAGGCTTGGAGGCTGTCCCTGGTGAAACGTGTGAACTTGAATGGATTACACCCAACTTTGTTTTGTTTCCTTTCCGGCTTGCAGTTGCTACTGACCGCATCTGCAGCACTGTGGAATTAGAATAATCTGCCTCGACTTGGCTGCTCTTGGTCAAACAATCTAATGCTGTCCAAATTATCCCAGGGAAATAAAGCTTTTCAGTAGCATAGTAGGGTTAGGCTTATTTAATATGTATTGTTTATATTGGTTTGTTTAGTGTTTGTTGGTAACTTTGTGTTCTTTCTTTTTTTTTTTTTTTGGCAAAGCTGCTCGGTTAAAAAAAGCAGATTAGCTAGGAAATGGTTCAGACCCAGAGAAAAGTAGAGAGTCGTGTAAGCAGAGCACGCCTTTCCTTGACTCTCTGTCGAGAGCTTTTGTGATTCCAGCTGCTCTCTGCCTCAGACACGGTGCCCTCTGCGTGTGCAGTCATCTAAACAGTTCAGGTCTGGGACCGTGGAGAATCCAAGGCGGTATAGTCATGCTTTGCTTAACAGTGGGGATGAGTTCTGAGGAGTGTGTCATGGTCAGGCAATCTCGAGACTGTGCAAACACCACGGAGTTCCTAAACCTGGATGGCAGAGCCTCCTACACACCTAGGCCATATGGGACTAATCTGATGGGACCCCCGTTGTTGACTGAAACGTCCCGATGTAGGGCATGACTGGACTTCCCAACTCCAAGGGCACGGGAAGTGTAGCCTGTGGGGCTTTGGAAAAGAACAGAGACGCTCAAGGCCTACTCTGGACCCACTGACTCAGAATCTACTGGATAGGTCCCGGCTTTAAAGACCAGACGTAGTCCTCCTCTGCAGACATCTCATCAACGGTTTTTCACGCTGGGTTTTCCCTCATCTGAGAAAACAGGCCAAGAGATTGTGAGGATCCATAATTAGTGTTTTAAGACATTTGGCAGGACTCAGTGTTTTTCACGTTCTGTGATACTGGGATCTGCATCTGCGCTGTAATGTGTTAAACCTTGAAATCTTGTCCAAAAGTCATGTCATGACCTAGAGAATCCTTCTGTGAATTCCAGGCAGATTGCCATCTTTCTGCTTCCGCCTCCTCACCTTGACAATGGGGAGAATAACGGTAACCTGCCTTTTGGATGTGAGGATTAAATGAGACAGTTGGTGCAAAGCAGTCGGCACAGGATCTGGCACAAAGTGAAGCCTTCAAGAAATTATGATTGCAGTAGTTTTGATTTCCCTCCAGTCGGAATACAGTTTAGTTGAAGTTAGTAGCTGTGCCACAGCTGTGTCTCAGGCTGGTGTCTGCCGCCCTGAGCTAAGCCATAAAAATCCCTGGAATAACTTTTCAAAAGCCTGTTAGCCTCTTGAGGCTCCTACACTTTTTTATTTTATTTTATTTTATTTATTTATTTTATTTTATTTATTGCAGTAACAGTGGATCCTAAGATGATATAGCTTTCAGATGTACGTTGTAATATATTTTGAATTCTGTGTAGATTACATCGTGTTCACCACCCGAAAACTAATGATAGTCCGTCACCTCACATGTGAGCCTCATCACCCCTTTGGCTCTCTCCCCTCCCCCCTCCCCTATGGTAACCACCAATGCAATCTCCTTTGCTCTGTGTGCGTTTGTCGTTGTTTTATCTTCTCCTTATGAGTGAGATCACACGGTGTTTGACTTTGTCCCTCTGATTTATTTCACTTCACATAATACCCTCAAGGTCCATCGACGTTGTCACAAATGGGCGGATCTCATCATTTCTTAGGGCCGAGTGGCATTCCATTGTGTATACATACCACATCTTCTTTATCCATTCTTCCCTTGATGGGCACCTAGGTTGCTTCCAAGTTTTGGCTGTTGTGAATAATGCTGCAGTGAGCCTAGGGGTGCATGTGTCCCTCTGCATTGGTGTTTTCAAGTTCTTTGGATGAATAGCCAGCAGTGGGCTAGCTGGATCATACATATGTAGATGTGTTCTTAGTTTTCTGAGGATACTCCATCCTGCTTTCCGTAGTGGCTGCACCAGTCTGCCCTCCCACCAGCAGTGCAGGAGAGTTCCCTTCTCTGCACATCCTCTCCGACACTTGTCTCTTGTCTTGTTAATTAGAGCCATTCTGAGCAGAGTAAGGGGACATCTCCTTGTAGTTGTGATTTGCATTTCTCTGATCGCTAAGGATGTTGAGTCCCTTTCCATATGCCTGTTGGCCATCCGTATACCTTCTTTGGAGAATCACTGCTCAGATCTTTTGCCCGCCTTTTCAATTGGGTTGTTGATGTTTTTTGCTGTTGAGATGTATGAGTTCTTTCTGTGTTTTGGATATTAACCCCTTATCCGATATACGGTTTGCAAGAATCTTCTCCCAGTTGTTAGGTTGTGTTTTGGTTTTGTGGATGGTTTCCTTTGCGGTGCAGAGGATGTTTTTTGACTTTGATGTAGTCCCGTTTGTTCATTTTGTATTTTGTTTCCCTTGCCCAGTCAGACGTGGTACTTGAAAATAGGCTGCTAAGACTGATGTCAAAGAGCACACTGCCTATGTTTGCTTGTAGACGTTGCATGGTTTCGGGTGTGACATTCAAGTGAAAGCCGAGGGAGGAGGCTGCAGTTCCCCGAGAGCGAGCGTAGCGGGGCCCCTGCGTCCCTGTCAGCGCACCTTCCCGCTCGCGAAGGTCCCAAGCATGTGGGCGGGGCCGCAGGAGTTCTCCCAGGAGGGTGTCCCCGTCGCTGTCCGCAGTCCACCGCCGGAGGGGGGGGGGGCGGGGCAACGGCCGGGCAGCGTCTGGGCGGCGGCGCGCGCGCGCGCGCGCGAGGAGAGGAGAGGAGCGCGCGGCTGCTGGGCCGCCGTCCTGGGAGGCGTGGGAGGCGTCGGCGAGCCGCGCCTGCCTGCCCAGAGCCGAGCCCGGCGGAGTCCGGCCGCGCTGTGCTGCTCTCTCCCGGGCCGGGCTCGTCCGTTCCCCCGGCGTCCGTGGACGGCGCTCCGCGTCCCCGCTGGGCACAGCAGCCCGGCCGTGCACAGCCACGGCCGCTAGCCTGAGGAGGCCGTCCTTCAGCTCCCGCTCTTCCTGCTCGCCGGACACGGACGACCAGGGCGCCTGCGAAGAGGATTCCATCTGAGAGAGGTACCTGGGGGGCGTGGGCCTGGGGGCTGGTGGGAGGCGAGCGTGTCCCTGAGGAATAGGCTTGTGCGCCGAGAGGTGCCCGTCAGGTCGCGGGACAGCTGTGCGGCGCGGGGAGCGAGGGGGTCTCTTCGTGCGCTTGAGGCGTTCGTGGAACGGGCGGTGTGTGCCGGGCACCTGCCCAGGGGCCAGCCTGGCATGCGGTGCCCGGGAGTCGGGCGCTGAAGCGCCAGCCGTGGTCTTGGCTTCTTGGAAGGACAGACGCGAAGTCGATAAGGACACTGGTCTCGAGGCGTTCTGAGGAGTGCGGGTCTCCCTCTTTTCGAGGCTACGTTCCGTTGGGGTTTTCACGAAGCCTGTTGTGGGCCTGAAGCTCAGGCCGGTTCAGGGGCAGTGGCCTGTCGAGGGCCACGTAAGATTTGTGTGCAGAGCCAGTGCTTTCCAAAGCCCTTGACTGTGCAGAAGTCTACCTGTTAGGGGTGCAGTGGGGGCTGTCCGGGGGAGCGTTGTGAGCAGAGGTATGTGCCCCACACTTGAAAGCATGGAAGAGAAAGCGTGAGGCTGGAGGGTGCTCCGTTCGTTCCCTCCTTGCACAGAAAGTCTGGAGAGTTGACTTTGGGACAAGTCCTTCCTTTCCTCTGGTCGGTGCGTGTTCAGTGGTCTGGACACTTGGTGAGCAAGACTGACAGGCTGTTTGACGTACTGGCCCTCACAGCCTGGTTGGAAAGGACAGACAGGCAGCCACCAATTACCTAGGAGATACGTAAAAGCAATTTGTGTTGAGTGTTGAGAAAGACGGCATTTCCTGTTAGACTTGGTGACTTAGGCAGTGATGTTGAAGCTGAGAGCAGATGCCTAAAAGAAAAGGAGGACCTGGGCGGGAGAGTGTTGGGACAGGGCAAGGGAGGAGTAGGGCCTGTCAGAGAGCTGAAAGCATGCCCTGGAGACTGGGGCCGCCGCGTAGGGACTGTAGGGTGGGGAAAAGAAAACTTTTCGATTGAGGCTGGCGCTTCTCTAGGTTTTTGGGGACTAAGCGTGGTGATTCAGAACGTGGACTCTGGAGCCAGACTCTGTCACATGGGTCCTGGCTCTGCCACCTACGGGCTGTGTGAACTCGGGCAAGTTACTGTACCATTCTGTGTGTCAGTTTCCTGATCTGTAAAACGGGATGAT
>NW_027222172.1:0-27369 GCF_041296265.1 Equus caballus
AGAACACATCTACCATATGTATGATCCAGCTAGCCACTGCTGGCTATTCATCCAAAGAACTTGAAAACACCAATGCAGAGGGACACATGCACCCCTAGGCTCACTGCAGCATTATTCACAACAGCCAAAACTTGAAGCAACCTAGGTGCCCATCAAGGAAGAATGGATAAAGAAGATGTGGTATGTATACACAATGGAATGCCACTCGGCCCTAAGAAATGATGAGATCCGCCCATTTGTGACAACGTCGATGGACCTTGAGGGTATTATGTGAAGTGAAATAAATCAGAGGGACAAAGTCAAACACCGTGTGATCTCACTCATAAGGAGAAGATAAAAACAACGACAAACGCACACAGAGCAAAGGAGATTGCATTGGTGGTTACCATAGGGGGAGGGGGGAGGGGAGAGAGCCAAAGGGGTGATGAGGCTCACATGTGAGGTGACGGACTATCATTAGTTTTCGGGTGGTGAACACGATGTAATCTACACAGAATTCAAAATATATTACAACGTACATCTGAAAGCTATATCATCTTAGGATCCACTGTTACTGCAATAAAATAAAATAAAATAAAATAAAATAAAATAAAATAAAATAAAAAAGTGTAGGAGCCTCAAGAGGCTAACAGGCTTTTGAAAAGTTATTCCAGGGATTTTTATGGCTTAGCTCAGGGCGGCAGACACCAGCCTGAGACACAGCTGTGGCACAGCTACTAACTTCAACTAAACTGTATTCCGACTGGAGGGAAATCAAAACTACTGCAATCATAATTTCTTGAAGGCTTCACTTTGTGCCAGATCCTGTGCCGACTGCTTTGCACCAACTGTCTCATTTAATCCTCACATCCAAAAGGCAGGTTACCGTTATTCTCCCCATTGTCAAGGTGAGGAGGCGGAAGCAGAAAGATGGCAATCTGCCTGGAATTCACAGAAGGATTCTCTAGGTCATGACATGACTTTTGGACAAGATTTCAAGGTTTAACACATTACAGCGCAGATGCAGATCCCAGTATCACAGAACGTGAAAAACACTGAGTCCTGCCAAATGTCTTAAAACACTAATTATGGATCCTCACAATCTCTTGGCCTGTTTTCTCAGATGAGGGAAAACCCAGCGTGAAAAACCGTTGATGAGATGTCTGCAGAGGAGGACTACGTCTGGTCTTTAAAGCCGGGACCTATCCCAGTAGATTCTGAGTCAGTGGGTCCAGAGTAGGCCTTGAGCGTCTCTGTTCTTTTCCAAAGCCCCACAGGCTACACTTCCGTGCCCTTGGAGTTGGGAAGTCCAGTCATGCCCTACATCGGGACGTTTCAGTCAACAACGGGGGTCCCATCAGATTAGTCCCATATGGCCTAGGTGTGTAGGAGGCTCTGCCATCCAGGTTTAGGAACTCCGTGGTGTTTGCACAGTCTCGAGATTGCCTGACCATGACACACTCCTCAGAACTCATCCCCACTGTTAAGCAAAGCATGACTATACCGCCTTGGATTCTCCACGGTCCCAGACCTGAACTGTTTAGATGACTGCACACGCAGAGGGCACCGTGTCTGAGGCAGAGAGCAGCTGGAATCACAAAAGCTCTCGACAGAGAGTCAAGGAAAGGCGTGCTCTGCTTACACGACTCTCTACTTTTCTCTGGGTCTGAACCATTTCCTAGCTAATCTGCTTTTTTTAACCGAGCAGCTTTGCCAAAAAAAAAAAAAAGAAAAAACACAAAGTTACCAACAAACACTAAACAAACCAATATAAACAATACATATTAAATAAGCCTAACCCTACTATGCTACTGAAAAGGCTTTTATTTCCCTGGGATCATTTGGACAGCATTAGATTGTTTTACCAAGAGCAGCCAAGTCGAGGCAGATTATTTCTAATTCCACAGTGCTGCAGATGCGGTCAGTAGCAACTGCAAGCCGGAAAGGAAACAAAACAAAGTTGGGTGTAATCCATTCCAGTTCACACGTTTCACCAGGGACAGCCTCCAAGCCTTGAATAGTTAGGTATGCATTTAGCCATTTCTTTAATCAACCACTACTAACGCCTGCTAAAGGCCAGACACTGCTCTAAGTACTTTACGGATATGAAATATCCTCTCACCTTTACACTCACCTATGGAGTGTGTATGATAATCATCCCCGTTTTACAGATCAGGAAACTGACACACAGAATGGTACAGTAACTTGCCCAAGTTCACACAGCCCGTAGGTGGCAGAGCCAGGACCCATGTGACAGAGTCTGGCTCCAGAGTCCACGTTCTGAATCACCACGCTTAGTCCCCAAAAACCTAGAGAAAGCGCCAGCCTCAATCGAAAAGTTTTCTTTTCCCCACCCTACAGTCCCTACGCGGCGGCCCCAGTCTCCAGGGCATGCTTTCAGCTCCTCTGACAGGCCCTACTCCTCCCTTGCCCTGTCCCAACACTCTCCCGCACAGGTCCTCCTTTTCTTTTAGGCATCTGCTCTCAGCTTCAACATCACTGCCTAAGTCACCAAGTCTAACAGGAAATGCCGTCTTTCTCAACACTCAACACAAAATTGCTTTTACGTATCTCCTAGGTAATTGGTGGCTGCCTGTCTGTCCTTTCCAACCAGGCTGTGAGGGCCAGTACGTCAAACAGCCTGTCAGTCTTGCTCACCAAGTGTCCAGACCACTGAACACGCACCGACCAGAGGAAAGGAAGGACTTGTCCCAAAGTCAACTCTCCAGACTTTCTGTGCAAGGAGGGAACGAACGGAGCACCCTCCAGCCTCACGCTTTCTCTTCCATGCTTTCAAGTGTGGGGCACATACCTCTGCTCACAACGCTCCCCGGACAGCCCCCACTGCACCCCTAACAGGTAGACTTCTGCACAGTCAAGGGCTTTGGAAAGCACTGGCTCTGCACACAAATCTTACGTGGCCCTCGACAGGCCACTGCCCCTGAACCGGCCTGAGCTTCAGGCCCACAACAGGCTTCGTGAAAACCCCAACGGAACGTAGCCTCGAAAAGAGGGAGACCCGCACTCCTCAGAACGCCTCGAGACCAGTGTCCTTATCGACTTCGCGTCTGTCCTTCCAAGAAGCCAAGACCACGGCTGGCGCTTCAGCGCCCGACTCCCGGGCACCGCATGCCCAGGCTGGCCCCTGGGCAGGTGCCCGGCACACACCGCCCGTTCCACGAACGCCTCAAGCGCACGAAGAGACCCCCTCGCTCCCCGCGCCGCACAGCTGTCCCGCGACCTGACGGGCACCTCTCGGCGCACAAGCCTATTCCTCAGGGACACGCTCGCCTCCCACCAGCCCCCAGGCCCACGCCCCCCAGGTACCTCTCTCAGATGGAATCCTCTTCGCAGGCGCCCTGGTCGTCCGTGTCCGGCGAGCAGGAAGAGCGGGAGCTGAAGGACGGCCTCCTCAGGCTAGCGGCCGTGGCTGTGCACGGCCCGGGCTGCTGTGCCCAGCGGGGACGCGGAGCGCCGTCCACGGACGCCGGGGGAACGGACGAGCCCGGCCCGGGAGAGAGCAGCACAGCGCGGCCGGACTCCGCCGGGCTCGGCTCTGGGCAGGCAGGCGCGGCTCGCCGACGCCTCCCACGCCTCCCAGGACGGCGGCCCAGCAGCCGCGCGCTCCTCTCCTCTCCTCGCGCGCGCGCGCGCGCGCCGCCGCCCAGACGCTGCCCGGCCGTTGCCCCGCCCCCCCCCCTCCGGCGGTGGACTGCGGACAGCGACGGGGACACCCTCCTGGGAGAACTCCTGCGGCCCCGCCCACATGCTTGGGACCTTCGCGGAGCGGGAAGGTGCGCTGACAGGGACGCAGGGGCCCCGCTACGCTCGCTCTCGGGGAACTGCAGCCTCCTCCCTCGGCTTTCACTTGAATGTCACACCCGAAACCATGCAACGTCTACAAGCAAACATAGGCAGTGTGCTCTTTGACATCAGTCTTAGCAGCCTATTTTCAAGTACCACGTCTGACTGGGCAAGGGAAACAAAATACAAAATGAACAAACGGGACTACATCAAAGTCAAAAAACATCCTCTGCACCGCAAAGGAAACCATCCACAAAACCAAAACACAACCTAACAACTGGGAGAAGATTCTTGCAAACCGTATATCGGATAAGGGGTTAATATCCAAAACACAGAAAGAACTCATACATCTCAACAGCAAAAAACATCAACAACCCAATTGAAAAGGCGGGCAAAAGATCTGAGCAGTGATTTCTCCAAAGAAGGTATACGGATGGCCAACAGGCATATGGAAAGGGACTCAACATCCTTAGCGATCAGAGAAATGCAAATCACAACTACAAGGAGATGTCCCCTTACTCTGCTCAGAATGGCTCTAATTAACAAGACAAGAGACAAGTGTCGGAGAGGATGTGCAGAGAAGGGAACTCTCCTGCACTGCTGGTGGGAGGGCAGACTGGTGCAGCCACTACGGAAAGCAGGATGGAGTATCCTCAGAAAACTAAGAACACATCTACCATATGTATGATCCAGCTAGCCCACTGCTGGCTATTCATCCAAAGAACTTGAAAACACCAATGCAGAGGGACACATGCACCCCTAGGCTCACTGCAGCATTATTCACAACAGCCAAAACTTGGAAGCAACCTAGGTGCCCATCAAGGGAAGAATGGATAAAGAAGATGTGGTATGTATACACAATGGAATGCCACTCGGCCCTAAGAAATGATGAGATCCGCCCATTTGTGACAACGTCGATGGACCTTGAGGGTATTATGTGAAGTGAAATAAATCAGAGGGACAAAGTCAAACACCGTGTGATCTCACTCATAAGGAGAAGATAAAAACAACGACAAACGCACACAGAGCAAAGGAGATTGCATTGGTGGTTACCATAGGGGGAGGGGGGAGGGGAGAGAGCCAAAGGGGTGATGAGGCTCACATGTGAGGTGACGGACTATCATTAGTTTTCGGGTGGTGAACACGATGTAATCTACACAGAATTCAAAATATATTACAACGTACATCTGAAAGCTATATCATCTTAGGATCCACTGTTACTGCAATAAAATAAAATAAAATAAAATAAAATAAAATAAAATAAAATAAAATAAAAAAGTGTAGGAGCCTCAAGAGGCTAACAGGCTTTTGAAAAGTTATTCCAGGGATTTTTATGGCTTAGCTCAGGGCGGCAGACACCAGCCTGAGACACAGCTGTGGCACAGCTACTAACTTCAACTAAACTGTATTCCGACTGGAGGGAAATCAAAACTACTGCAATCATAATTTCTTGAAGGCTTCACTTTGTGCCAGATCCTGTGCCGACTGCTTTGCACCAACTGTCTCATTTAATCCTCACATCCAAAAGGCAGGTTACCGTTATTCTCCCCATTGTCAAGGTGAGGAGGCGGAAGCAGAAAGATGGCAATCTGCCTGGAATTCACAGAAGGATTCTCTAGGTCATGACATGACTTTTGGACAAGATTTCAAGGTTTAACACATTACAGCGCAGATGCAGATCCCAGTATCACAGAACGTGAAAAACACTGAGTCCTGCCAAATGTCTTAAAACACTAATTATGGATCCTCACAATCTCTTGGCCTGTTTTCTCAGATGAGGGAAAACCCAGCGTGAAAAACCGTTGATGAGATGTCTGCAGAGGAGGACTACGTCTGGTCTTTAAAGCCGGGACCTATCCCAGTAGATTCTGAGTCAGTGGGTCCAGAGTAGGCCTTGAGCGTCTCTGTTCTTTTCCAAAGCCCCACAGGCTACACTTCCGTGCCCTTGGAGTTGGGAAGTCCAGTCATGCCCTACATCGGGACGTTTCAGTCAACAACGGGGGTCCCATCAGATTAGTCCCATATGGCCTAGGTGTGTAGGAGGCTCTGCCATCCAGGTTTAGGAACTCCGTGGTGTTTGCACAGTCTCGAGATTGCCTGACCATGACACACTCCTCAGAACTCATCCCCACTGTTAAGCAAAGCATGACTATACCGCCTTGGATTCTCCACGGTCCCAGACCTGAACTGTTTAGATGACTGCACACGCAGAGGGCACCGTGTCTGAGGCAGAGAGCAGCTGGAATCACAAAAGCTCTCGACAGAGAGTCAAGGAAAGGCGTGCTCTGCTTACACGACTCTCTACTTTTCTCTGGGTCTGAACCATTTCCTAGCTAATCTGCTTTTTTTAACCGAGCAGCTTTGCCAAAAAAAAAAAGAAAGAAAAAACACAAAGTTACCAACAAACACTAAACAAACCAATATAAACAATACATATTAAATAAGCCTAACCCTACTATGCTACTGAAAAGGCTTTTATTTCCCTGGGATAATTTGGACAGCATTAGATTGTTTTACCAAGAGCAGCCAAGTCCAGGGAGATTATTTCTAATTCCACAGTGCTGCAGATGCGGTCAGTAGCAACTGCAAGCCGGAAAGGAAACAAAACAAAACAAAGTTGGGTGTAATCCATTCAAGTTCACACGTTTCACCAGGGACAGCCTCCAAGCCTTGAATAGTTAGGTATGCATTTAGCCATTTCTTTAGTCAACCACTACTAACGCCTGCTAAAGGCCAGACACTGCTCTAAGTACTTTACGGATATGAAATATCCTCTCACCTTTACACTCACCTATGGAGTGTGTATGATAATCATCCCCGTTTTACAGATCAGGAAACTGACACACAGAATGGTACAGTAACTTGCCTGAGTTCACACAGCCCGTAGGTGGCAGAGCCAGGACCCATGTGACAGAGTCTGGCTCCAGAGTCCACGTTCTGAATCACCACGCTTAGTCCCCAAAAACCTAGAGAAAGCGCCAGCCTCAATCGAAAAGTTTTCTTTTCCCCACCCTACAGTCCCTACGCGGCGGCCCCAGTCTCCAGGGCATGCTTTCAGCTCCTCTGACAGGCCCTACTCCTCCCTTGCCCTGTCCCAACACTCTCCCGCACAGGTCCTCCTTTTCTTTTAGGCATCTGCTCTCAGCTTCAACATCACTGCCTAAGTCACCAAGTCTAACAGGAAATGCCGTCTTTCTCAACACTCAACACAAAATTGCTTTTACGTATCTCCTAGGTAATTGGTGGCTGCCTGTCTGTCCTTTCCAACCAGGCTGTGAGGGCCAGTACGTCAAACAGCCTGTCAGTCTTGCTCACCAAGTGTCCAGACCACTGAACACGCACCGACCAGAGGAAAGGAAGGACTTGTCCCAAAGTCAACTCTCCAGACTTTCTGTGCAAGGAGGGAACGAACGGAGCACCCTCCAGCCTCACGCTTTCTCTTCCATGCTTTCAAGTGTGGGGCACATACCTCTGCTCACAACGCTCCCCGGACAGCCCCCACTGCACCCCTAACAGGTAGACTTCTGCACAGTCAAGGGCTTTGGAAAGCACTGGCTCTGCACACAAATCTTACGTGGCCCTCGACAGGCCACTGCCCCTGAACCGGCCTGAGCTTCAGGCCCACAACAGGCTTCGTGAAAACCCCAACGGAACGTAGCCTCGAAAAGAGGGAGACCCGCACTCCTCAGAACGCCTCGAGACCAGTGTCCTTATCGACTTCGCGTCTGTCCTTCCAAGAAGCCAAGACCACGGCTGGCGCTTCAGCGCCCGACTCCCGGGCACCGCATGCCCAGGCTGGCCCCTGGGCAGGTGCCCGGCACACACCGCCCGTTCCACGAACGCCTCAAGCGCACGAAGAGACCCCCTCGCTCCCCGCGCCGCACAGCTGTCCCGCGACCTGACGGGCACCTCTCGGCGCACAAGCCTATTCCTCAGGGACACGCTCGCCTCCCACCAGCCCCCAGGCCCACGCCCACGCCCCCCAGGTACCTCTCTCAGATGGAATCCTCTTCGCAGGCGCCCTGGTCGTCCGTGTCCGGCGAGCAGGAAGAGCGGGAGCTGAAGGACGGCCTCCTCAGGCTAGCGGCCGTGGCTGTGCACGGCCCGGGCTGCTGTGCCCAGCGGGGACGCGGAGCGCCGTCCACGGACGCCGGGGGAACGGACGAGCCCGGCCCGGGAGAGAGCAGCACAGCGCGGCCGGACTCCGCCGGGCTCGGCTCTGGGCAGGCAGGCGCGGCTCGCCGACGCCTCCCACGCCTCCCAGGACGGCGGCCCAGCAGCCGCGCGCTCCTCTCCTCTCCTCGCGCGCGCGCGCGCGCCGCCGCCCAGACGCTGCCCGGCCGTTGCCCCGCCCCCCCCCCTCCGGCGGTGGACTGCGGACAGCGACGGGGACACCCTCCTGGGAGAACTCCTGCGGCCCCGCCCACATGCTTGGGACCTTCGCGGAGCGGGAAGGTGCGCTGACAGGGACGCAGGGGCCCCGCTACGCTCGCTCTCGGGGAACTGCAGCCTCCTCGCTCGGCTTTCACTTGAATGTCACACCCGAAACCATGCAACGTCTACAAGCAAACATAGGCAGTGTGCTCTTTGACATCAGTCTTAGCAGCCTATTTTCAAGTACCACGTCTGACTGGGCAAGGGAAACAAAATACAAAATGAACAAACGGGACTACATCAAAGTCAAAAAACATCCTCTGCACCGCAAAGGAAACCATCCACAAAACCAAAACACAACCTAACAACTGGGAGAAGATTCTTGCAAACCGTATATCGGATAAGGGGTTAATATCCAAAACACAGAAAGAACTCATACATCTCAACAGCAAAAAACATCAACAACCCAATTGAAAAGGCGGGCAAAAGATCTGAGCAGTGATTTCTCCAAAGAAGGTATACGGATGGCCAACAGGCATATGGAAAGGGACTCAACATCCTTAGCGATCAGAGAAATGCAAATCACAACTACAAGGAGATGTCCCCTTACTCTGGTCAGAATGGCTCTAATTAACAAGACAAGAGACAAGTGTCGGAGAGGATGTGCAGAGAAGGGAACTCTCCTGCACTGCTGGTGGGAGGGCAGACTGGTGCAGCCACTACGGAAAGCAGGATGGAGTATCCTCAGAAAACTAAGAACACATCTACCATATGTATGATCCAGCTAGCCCACTGCTGGCTATTCATCCAAAGAACTTGAAAACACCAATGCAGAGGGACACATGCACCCCTAGGCTCACTGCAGCATTATTCACAACAGCCAAAACTTGGAAGCAACCTAGGTGCCCATCAAGGGAAGAATGGATAAAGAAGATGTGGTATGTATACACAATGGAATGCCACTCGGCCCTAAGAAATGATGAGATCCGCCCATTTGTGACAACGTCGATGGACCTTGAGGGTATTATGTGAAGTGAAATAAATCAGAGGGACAAAGTCAAACACCGTGTGATCTCACTCATAAGGAGAAGATAAAAACAACGACAAACGCACACAGAGCAAAGGAGATTGCATTGGTGGTTACCATAGGGGGAGGGGGGAGGGGAGAGAGCCAAAGGGGTGATGAGGCTCACATGTGAGGTGACGGACTATCATTAGTTTTCGGGTGGTGAACACGATGTAATCTACACAGAATTCAAAATATATTACAACGTACATCTGAAAGCCATATCATCTTAGGATCCACTGTTACTGCAATAAAATAAAATAAAATAAAAATGTGTAGGAGCCTCAAGAGGCTAACAGGCTTTTGAAAAGTTATTCCAGGGATTTTTATGGCTTAGCTCAGGGCGGCAGACACCAGCCTGAGACACAGCTGTGGCACAGCTACTAACTTCAACTAAACTGTATTCCGACTGGAGGGAAATCAAAACTACTGCAATCATAATTGATTGAAGGCTTCACTTTGTGCCAGATCCTGTGCCGACTGCTTTGCACCAACTGTCTCATTTAATCCTCACATCCAAAAGGCAGGTTACCGTTATTCTCCCCATTGTCAAGGTGAGGAGGCGGAAGCAGAAAGATGGCAATCTGCCTGGAATTCACAGAAGGATTCTCTAGGTCATGACATGACTTTTGGACAAGATTTCAAGGTTTAACACATTACAGCGCAGATGCAGATCCCAGTATCACAGAACGTGAAAAACACTGAGTCCTGCCAAATGTCTTAAAACACTAATTATGGATCCTCACAATCTCTTGGCCTGTTTTCTCAGATGAGGGAAAACCCAGCGTGAAAAACCGTTGATGAGATGTCTGCAGAGGAGGACTACGTCTGGTCTTTAAAGCCGGGACCTATCCCAGTAGATTCTGAGTCAGTGGGTCCAGAGTAGGCCTTGAGCGTCTCTGTTCTTTTCCAAAGCCCCACAGGCTACACTTCCGTGCCCTTGGAGTTGGGAAGTCCAGTCATGCCCTACATCGGGACGTTTCAGTCAACAACGGGGGTCCCATCAGATTAGTCCCATATGGCCTAGGTGTGTAGGAGGCTCTGCCATCCAGGTTTAGGAACTCCGTGGTGTTTGCACAGTCTCGAGATTGCCTGACCATGACACACTCCTCAGAACTCATCCCCACTGTTAAGCAAAGCATGACTATACCGCCTTGGATTCTCCACGGTCCCAGACCTGAACTGTTTAGATGACTGCACACGCAGAGGGCACCGTGTCTGAGGCAGAGAGCAGCTGGAATCACAAAAGCTCTCGACAGAGAGTCAAGGAAAGGCGTGCTCTGCTTACACGACTCTCTACTTTTCTCTGGGTCTGAACCATTTCCTAGCTAATCTGCTTTTTTTAACCGAGCAGCTTTGCCAAAAAAAAAAAAAAAAGAAAGAACACAAAGTTACCAACAAACACTAAACAAACCAATATAAACAATACATATTAAATAAGCCTAACCCTACTATGCTACTGAAAAGGCTTTTATTTCCCTGGGATAATTTGGACAGCATTAGATTGTTTGACCAAGAGCAGCCAAGTCGAGGCAGATTATTTCTAATTCCACAGTGCTGCAGATGCGGTCAGTAGCAACTGCAAGCCGGAAAGGAAACAAAACAAAGTTGGGTGTAATCCATTCAAGTTCACACGTTTCACCAGGGACAGCCTCCAAGCCTTGAATAGTTAGGTATGCATTTAGCCATTTCTTTAATCAACCACTACTAACGCCTGCTAAAGGCCAGACACTGCTCTAAGTACTTTACGGATATGAAATATCCTCTCACCTTTACACTCACCTATGGAGTGTGTATGATAATCATCCCCGTTTTACAGATCAGGAAACTGACACACAGAATGGTACAGTAACTTGCCCAAGTTCACACAGCCCGTAGGTGGCAGAGCCAGGACCCATGTGACAGAGTCTGGCTCCAGAGTCCACGTTCTGAATCACCACGCTTAGTCCCCAAAAACCTAGAGAAAGCGCCAGCCTCAATCGAAAAGTTTTCTTTTCCCCACCCTACAGTCCCTACGCGGCGGCCCCAGTCTCCAGGGCATGCTTTCAGCTCCTCTGACAGGCCCTACTCCTCCCTTGCCCTGTCCCAACACTCTCCCGCCCAGGTCCTCCTTTTCTTTTAGGCATCTGCTCTCAGCTTCAACATCACTGCCTAAGTCACCAAGTCTAACAGGAAATGCCGTCTTTCTCAACACTCAACACAAAATTGCTTTTACGTATCTCCTAGGTAATTGGTGGCTGCCTGTCTGTCCTTTCCAACCAGGCTGTGAGGGCCAGTACGTCAAACAGCCTGTCAGTCTTGCTCACCAAGTGTCCAGACCACTGAACACGCACCGACCAGAGGAAAGGAAGGACTTGTCCCAAAGTCAACTCTCCAGACTTTCTGTGCAAGGAGGGAACGAACGGAGCACCCTCCAGCCTCACGCTTTCTCTTCCATGCTTTCAAGTGTGGGGCACATACCTCTGCTCACAACGCTCCCCGGACAGCCCCCACTGCACCCCTAACAGGTAGACTTCTGCACAGTCAAGGGCTTTGGAAAGCACTGGCTCTGCACACAAATCTTACGTGGCCCTCGACAGGCCACTGCCCCTGAACCGGCCTGAGCTTCAGGCCCACAACAGGCTTCGTGAAAACCCCAACGGAACGTAGCCTCGAAAAGAGGGAGACCCGCACTCCTCAGAACGCCTCGAGACCAGTGTCCTTATCGACTTCGCGTCTGTCCTTCCAAGAAGCCAAGACCACGGCTGGCGCTTCAGCGCCCGACTCCCGGGCACCGCATGCCCAGGCTGGCCCCTGGGCAGGTGCCCGGCACACACCGCCCGTTCCACGAACGCCTCAAGCGCACGAAGAGACCCCCTCGCTCCCCGCGCCGCACAGCTGTCCCGCGACCTGACGGGCACCTCTCGGCGCACAAGCCTATTCCTCAGGGACACGCTCGCCTCCCACCAGCCCCCAGGCCCACGCCCACGCCCCCCAGGTACCTCTCTCAGATGGAATCCTCTTCGCAGGCGCCCTGGTCGTCCGTGTCCGGCGAGCAGGAAGAGCGGGAGCTGAAGGACGGCCTCCTCAGGCTAGCGGCCGTGGCTGTGCACGGCCCGGGCTGCTGTGCCCAGCGGGGACGCGGAGCGCCGTCCACGGACGCCGGGGGAACGGACGAGCCCGGCCCGGGAGAGAGCAGCACAGCGCGGCCGGACTCCGCCGGGCTCGGCTCTGGGCAGGCAGGCGCGGCTCGCCGACGCCTCCCACGCCTCCCAGGACGGCGGCCCAGCAGCCGCGCGCTCCTCTCCTCTCCTCGCGCGCGCGCGCGCGCCGCCGCCCAGACGCTGCCCGGCCGTTGCCCCGCCCCCCCCCCTCCGGCGGTGGACTGCGGACAGCGACGGGGACACCCTCCTGGGAGAACTCCTGCGGCCCCGCCCACATGCTTGGGACCTTCGCGGAGCGGGAAGGTGCGCTGACAGGGACGCAGGGGCCCCGCTACGCTCGCTCTCGGGGAACTGCAGCCTCCTCGCTCGGCTTTCACTTGAATGTCACACCCGAAACCATGCAACGTCTACAAGCAAACATAGGCAGTGTGCTCTTTGACATCAGTCTTAGCAGCCTATTTTCAAGTACCACGTCTGACTGGGCAAGGGAAACAAAATACAAAATGAACAAACGGGACTACATCAAAGTCAAAAAACATCCTCTGCACCGCAAAGGAAACCATCCACAAAACCAAAACACAACCTAACAACTGGGAGAAGATTCTTGCAAACCGTATATCGGATAAGGGGTTAATATCCAAAACACAGAAAGAACTCATACATCTCAACAGCAAAAAACATCAACAACCCAATTGAAAAGGCGGGCAAAAGATCTGAGCAGTGATTTCTCCAAAGAAGGTATACGGATGGCCAACAGGCATATGGAAAGGGACTCAACATCCTTAGCGATCAGAGAAATGCAAATCACAACTACAAGGAGATGTCCCCTTACTCTGGTCAGAATGGCTCTAATTAACAAGACAAGAGACAAGTGTCGGAGAGGATGTGCAGAGAAGGGAACTCTCCTGCACTGCTGGTGGGAGGGCAGACTGGTGCAGCCACTACGGAAAGCAGGATGGAGTATCCTCAGAAAACTAAGAACACATCTACCATATGTATGATCCAGCTAGCCCACTGCTGGCTATTCATCCAAAGAACTTGAAAACACCAATGCAGAGGGACACATGCACCCCTAGGCTCACTGCAGCATTATTCACAACAGCCAAAACTTGGAAGCAACCTAGGTGCCCATCAAGGGAAGAATGGATAAAGAAGATGTGGTATGTATACACAATGGAATGCCACTCGGCCCTAAGAAATGATGAGATCCGCCCATTTGTGACAACGTCGATGGACCTTGAGGGTATTATGTGAAGTGAAATAAATCAGAGGGACAAAGTCAAACACCGTGTGATCTCACTCATAAGGAGAAGATAAAAACAACGACAAACGCACACAGAGCAAAGGAGATTGCATTGGTGGTTACCATAGGGGGAGGGGGGAGGGGAGAGAGCCAAAGGGGTGATGAGGCTCACATGTGAGGTGACGGACTATCATTAGTTTTCGGGTGGTGAACACGATGTAATCTACACAGAATTCAAAATATATTACAACGTACATCTGAAAGCCATATCATCTTAGGATCCACTGTTACTGCAATAAAATAAAATAAAATAAAAATGTGTAGGAGCCTCAAGAGGCTAACAGGCTTTTGAAAAGTTATTCCAGGGATTTTTATGGCTTAGCTCAGGGCGGCAGACACCAGCCTGAGACACAGCTGTGGCACAGCTACTAACTTCAACTAAACTGTATTCCGACTGGAGGGAAATCAAAACTACTGCAATCATAATTGATTGAAGGCTTCACTTTGTGCCAGATCCTGTGCCGACTGCTTTGCACCAACTGTCTCATTTAATCCTCACATCCAAAAGGCAGGTTACCGTTATTCTCCCCATTGTCAAGGTGAGGAGGCGGAAGCAGAAAGATGGCAATCTGCCTGGAATTCACAGAAGGATTCTCTAGGTCATGACATGACTTTTGGACAAGATTTCAAGGTTTAACACATTACAGCGCAGATGCAGATCCCAGTATCACAGAACGTGAAAAACACTGAGTCCTGCCAAATGTCTTAAAACACTAATTATGGATCCTCACAATCTCTTGGCCTGTTTTCTCAGATGAGGGAAAACCCAGCGTGAAAAACCGTTGATGAGATGTCTGCAGAGGAGGACTACGTCTGGTCTTTAAAGCCGGGACCTATCCCAGTAGATTCTGAGTCAGTGGGTCCAGAGTAGGCCTTGAGCGTCTCTGTTCTTTTCCAAAGCCCCACAGGCTACACTTCCGTGCCCTTGGAGTTGGGAAGTCCAGTCATGCCCTACATCGGGACGTTTCAGTCAACAACGGGGGTCCCATCAGATTAGTCCCATATGGCCTAGGTGTGTAGGAGGCTCTGCCATCCAGGTTTAGGAACTCCGTGGTGTTTGCACAGTCTCGAGATTGCCTGACCATGACACACTCCTCAGAACTCATCCCCACTGTTAAGCAAAGCATGACTATACCGCCTTGGATTCTCCACGGTCCCAGACCTGAACTGTTTAGATGACTGCACACGCAGAGGGCACCGTGTCTGAGGCAGAGAGCAGCTGGAATCACAAAAGCTCTCGACAGAGAGTCAAGGAAAGGCGTGCTCTGCTTACACGACTCTCTACTTTTCTCTGGGTCTGAACCATTTCCTAGCTAATCTGCTTTTTTTAACCGAGCAGCTTTGCCAAAAAAAAAAAAAAAAGAAAGAACACAAAGTTACCAACAAACACTAAACAAACCAATATAAACAATACATATTAAATAAGCCTAACCCTACTATGCTACTGAAAAGGCTTTTATTTCCCTGGGATAATTTGGACAGCATTAGATTGTTTGACCAAGAGCAGCCAAGTCGAGGCAGATTATTTCTAATTCCACAGTGCTGCAGATGCGGTCAGTAGCAACTGCAAGCCGGAAAGGAAACAAAACAAAGTTGGGTGTAATCCATTCAAGTTCACACGTTTCACCAGGGACAGCCTCCAAGCCTTGAATAGTTAGGTATGCATTTAGCCATTTCTTTAATCAACCACTACTAACGCCTGCTAAAGGCCAGACACTGCTCTAAGTACTTTACGGATATGAAATATCCTCTCACCTTTACACTCACCTATGGAGTGTGTATGATAATCATCCCCGTTTTACAGATCAGGAAACTGACACACAGAATGGTACAGTAACTTGCCCAAGTTCACACAGCCCGTAGGTGGCAGAGCCAGGACCCATGTGACAGAGTCTGGCTCCAGAGTCCACGTTCTGAATCACCACGCTTAGTCCCCAAAAACCTAGAGAAAGCGCCAGCCTCAATCGAAAAGTTTTCTTTTCCCCACCCTACAGTCCCTACGCGGCGGCCCCAGTCTCCAGGGCATGCTTTCAGCTCCTCTGACAGGCCCTACTCCTCCCTTGCCCTGTCCCAACACTCTCCCGCCCAGGTCCTCCTTTTCTTTTAGGCATCTGCTCTCAGCTTCAACATCACTGCCTAAGTCACCAAGTCTAACAGGAAATGCCGTCTTTCTCAACACTCAACACAAAATTGCTTTTACGTATCTCCTAGGTAATTGGTGGCTGCCTGTCTGTCCTTTCCAACCAGGCTGTGAGGGCCAGTACGTCAAACAGCCTGTCAGTCTTGCTCACCAAGTGTCCAGACCACTGAACACGCACCGACCAGAGGAAAGGAAGGACTTGTCCCAAAGTCAACTCTCCAGACTTTCTGTGCAAGGAGGGAACGAACGGAGCACCCTCCAGCCTCACGCTTTCTCTTCCATGCTTTCAAGTGTGGGGCACATACCTCTGCTCACAACGCTCCCCGGACAGCCCCCACTGCACCCCTAACAGGTAGACTTCTGCACAGTCAAGGGCTTTGGAAAGCACTGGCTCTGCACACAAATCTTACGTGGCCCTCGACAGGCCACTGCCCCTGAACCGGCCTGAGCTTCAGGCCCACAACAGGCTTCGTGAAAACCCCAACGGAACGTAGCCTCGAAAAGAGGGAGACCCGCACTCCTCAGAACGCCTCGAGACCAGTGTCCTTATCGACTTCGCGTCTGTCCTTCCAAGAAGCCAAGACCACGGCTGGCGCTTCAGCGCCCGACTCCCGGGCACCGCATGCCCAGGCTGGCCCCTGGGCAGGTGCCCGGCACACACCGCCCGTTCCACGAACGCCTCAAGCGCACGAAGAGACCCCCTCGCTCCCCGCGCCGCACAGCTGTCCCGCGACCTGACGGGCACCTCTCGGCGCACAAGCCTATTCCTCAGGGACACGCTCGCCTCCCACCAGCCCCCAGGCCCACGCCCCCCAGGTACCTCTCTCAGATGGAATCCTCTTCGCAGGCGCCCTGGTCGTCCGTGTCCGGCGAGCAGGAAGAGCGGGAGCTGAAGGACGGCCTCCTCAGGCTAGCGGCCGTGGCTGTGCACGGCCCGGGCTGCTGTGCCCAGCGGGGACGCGGAGCGCCGTCCACGGACGCCGGGGGAACGGACGAGCCCGGCCCGGGAGAGAGCAGCACAGCGCGGCCGGACTCCGCCGGGCTCGGCTCTGGGCAGGCAGGCGCGGCTCGCCGACGCCTCCCACGCCTCCCAGGACGGCGGCCCAGCAGCCGCGCGCTCCTCTCCTCTCCTCGCGCGCGCGCGCGCGCCGCCGCCCAGACGCTGCCCGGCCGTTGCCCCGCCCCCCCCCCTCCGGCGGTGGACTGCGGACAGCGACGGGGACACCCTCCTGGGAGAACTCCTGCGGCCCCGCCCACATGCTTGGGACCTTCGCGGAGCGGGAAGGTGCGCTGACAGGGACGCAGGGGCCCCGCTACGCTCGCTCTCGGGGAACTGCAGCCTCCTCGCTCGGCTTTCACTTGAATGTCACACCCGAAACCATGCAACGTCTACAAGCAAACATAGGCAGTGTGCTCTTTGACATCAGTCTTAGCAGCCTATTTTCAAGTACCACGTCTGACTGGGCAAGGGAAACAAAATACAAAATGAACAAACGGGACTACATCAAAGTCAAAAAACATCCTCTGCACCGCAAAGGAAACCATCCACAAAACCAAAACACAACCTAACAACTGGGAGAAGATTCTTGCAAACCGTATATCGGATAAGGGGTTAATATCCAAAACACAGAAAGAACTCATACATCTCAACAGCAAAAAACATCAACAACCCAATTGAAAAGGCGGGCAAAAGATCTGAGCAGTGATTTCTCCAAAGAAGGTATACGGATGGCCAACAGGCATATGGAAAGGGACTCAACATCCTTAGCGATCAGAGAAATGCAAATCACAACTACAAGGAGATGTCCCCTTACTCTGGTCAGAATGGCTCTAATTAACAAGACAAGAGACAAGTGTCGGAGAGGATGTGCAGAGAAGGGAACTCTCCTGCACTGCTGGTGGGAGGGCAGACTGGTGCAGCCACTACGGAAAGCAGGATGGAGTATCCTCAGAAAACTAAGAACACATCTACCATATGTATGATCCAGCTAGCCCACTGCTGGCTATTCATCCAAAGAACTTGAAAACACCAATGCAGAGGGACACATGCACCCCTAGGCTCACTGCAGCATTATTCACAACAGCCAAAACTTGGAAGCAACCTAGGTGCCCATCAAGGGAAGAATGGATAAAGAAGATGTGGTATGTATACACAATGGAATGCCACTCGGCCCTAAGAAATGATGAGATCCGCCCATTTGTGACAACGTCGATGGACCTTGAGGGTATTATGTGAAGTGAAATAAATCAGAGGGACAAAGTCAAACACCGTGTGATCTCACTCATAAGGAGAAGATAAAAACAACGACAAACGCACACAGAGCAAAGGAGATTGCATTGGTGGTTACCATAGGGGGAGGGGGGAGGGGAGAGAGCCAAAGGGGTGATGAGGCTCACATGTGAGGTGACGGACTATCATTAGTTTTCGGGTGGTGAACACGATGTAATCTACACAGAATTCAAAATATATTACAACGTACATCTGAAAGCCATATCATCTTAGGATCCACTGTTACTGCAATAAAATAAAATAAAATAAAATAAAATAAAATAAAATAAAATAAAATAAAAAAGTGTAGGAGCCTCAAGAGGCTAACAGGCTTTTGAAAAGTTATTCCAGGGATTTTTATGGCTTAGCTCAGGGCGGCAGACACCAGCCTGAGACACAGCTGTGGCACAGCTACTAACTTCAACTAAACTGTATTCCGACTGGAGGGAAATCAAAACTACTGCAATCATAATTTCTTGAAGGCTTCACTTTGTGCCAGATCCTGTGCCGACTGCTTTGCACCAACTGTCTCATTTAATCCTCACATCCAAAAGGCAGGTTACCGTTATTCTCCCCATTGTCAAGGTGAGGAGGCGGAAGCAGAAAGATGGCAATCTGCCTGGAATTCACAGAAGGATTCTCTAGGTCATGACATGACTTTTGGACAAGATTTCAAGGTTTAACACATTACAGCGCAGATGCAGATCCCAGTATCACAGAACGTGAAAAACACTGAGTCCTGCCAAATGTCTTAAAACACTAATTATGGATCCTCACAATCTCTTGGCCTGTTTTCTCAGATGAGGGAAAACCCAGCGTGAAAAACCGTTGATGAGATGTCTGCAGAGGAGGACTACGTCTGGTCTTTAAAGCCGGGACCTATCCCAGTAGATTCTGAGTCAGTGGGTCCAGAGTAGGCCTTGAGCGTCTCTGTTCTTTTCCAAAGCCCCACAGGCTACACTTCCGTGCCCTTGGAGTTGGGAAGTCCAGTCATGCCCTACATCGGGACGTTTCAGTCAACAACGGGGGTCCCATCAGATTAGTCCCATATGGCCTAGGTGTGTAGGAGGCTCTGCCATCCAGGTTTAGGAACTCCGTGGTGTTTGCACAGTCTCGAGATTGCCTGACCATGACACACTCCTCAGAACTCATCCCCACTGTTAAGCAAAGCATGACTATACCGCCTTGGATTCTCCACGGTCCCAGACCTGAACTGTTTAGATGACTGCACACGCAGAGGGCACCGTGTCTGAGGCAGAGAGCAGCTGGAATCACAAAAGCTCTCGACAGAGAGTCAAGGAAAGGCGTGCTCTGCTTACACGACTCTCTACTTTTCTCTGGGTCTGAACCATTTCCTAGCTAATCTGCTTTTTTTAACCGAGCAGCTTTGCCAAAAAAAAAAAGAAAGAAAAAACACAAAGTTACCAACAAACACTAAACAAACCAATATAAACAATACATATTAAATAAGCCTAACCCTACTATGCTACTGAAAAGGCTTTTATTTCCCTGGGATAATTTGGACAGCATTAGATTGTTTTACCAAGAGCAGCCAAGTCCAGGGAGATTATTTCTAATTCCACAGTGCTGCAGATGCGGTCAGTAGCAACTGCAAGCCGGAAAGGAAACAAAACAAAACAAAGTTGGGTGTAATCCATTCAAGTTCACACGTTTCACCAGGGACAGCCTCCAAGCCTTGAATAGTTAGGTATGCATTTAGCCATTTCTTTAATCAACCACTACTAACGCCTGCTAAAGGCCAGACACTGCTCTAAGTACTTTACGGATATGAAATATCCTCTCACCTTTACACTCACCTATGGAGTGTGTATGATAATCATCCCCGTTTTACAGATCAGGAAACTGACACACAGAATGGTACAGTAACTTGCCCGAGTTCACACAGCCCGTAGGTGGCAGAGCCAGGACCCATGTGACAGAGTCTGGCTCCAGAGTCCACGTTCTGAATCACCACGCTTAGTCCCCAAAAACCTAGAGAAAGCGCCAGCCTCAATCGAAAAGTTTTCTTTTCCCCACCCTACAGTCCCTACGCGGCGGCCCCAGTCTCCAGGGCATGCTTTCAGCTCCTCTGACAGGCCCTACTCCTCCCTTGCCCTGTCCCAACACTCTCCCGCCCAGGTCCTCCTTTTCTTTTAGGCATCTGCTCTCAGCTTCAACATCACTGCCTAAGTCACCAAGTCTAACAGGAAATGCCGTCTTTCTCAACACTCAACACAAAATTGCTTTTACGTATCTCCTAGGTAATTGGTGGCTGCCTGTCTGTCCTTTCCAACCAGGCTGTGAGGGCCAGTACGTCAAACAGCCTGTCAGTCTTGCTCACCAAGTGTCCAGACCACTGAACACGCACCGACCAGAGGAAAGGAAGGACTTGTCCCAAAGTCAACTCTCCAGACTTTCTGTGCAAGGAGGGAACGAACGGAGCACCCTCCAGCCTCACGCTTTCTCTTCCATGCTTTCAAGTGTGGGGCACATACCTCTGCTCACAACGCTCCCCGGACAGCCCCCACTGCACCCCTAACAGGTAGACTTCTGCACAGTCAAGGGCTTTGGAAAGCACTGGCTCTGCACACAAATCTTACGTGGCCCTCGACAGGCCACTGCCCCTGAACCGGCCTGAGCTTCAGGCCCACAACAGGCTTCGTGAAAACCCCAACGGAACGTAGCCTCGAAAAGAGGGAGACCCGCACTCCTCAGAACGCCTCGAGACCAGTGTCCTTATCGACTTCGCGTCTGTCCTTCCAAGAAGCCAAGACCACGGCTGGCGCTTCAGCGCCCGACTCCCGGGCACCGCATGCCCAGGCTGGCCCCTGGGCAGGTGCCCGGCACACACCGCCCGTTCCACGAACGCCTCAAGCGCACGAAGAGACCCCCTCGCTCCCCGCGCCGCACAGCTGTCCCGCGACCTGACGGGCACCTCTCGGCGCACAAGCCTATTCCTCAGGGACACGCTCGCCTCCCACCAGGCCCCAGGCCCACGCCCCCCAGGTACCTCTCTCAGATGGAATCCTCTTCGCAGGCGCCCTGGTCGTCCGTGTCCGGCGAGCAGGAAGAGCGGGAGCTGAAGGACGGCCTCCTCAGGCTAGCGGCCGTGGCTGTGCACGGCCCGGGCTGCTGTGCCCAGCGGGGACGCGGAGCGCCGTCCACGGACGCCGGGGGAACGGACGAGCCCGGCCCGGGAGAGAGCAGCACAGCGCGGCCGGACTCCGCCGGGCTCGGCTCTGGGCAGGCAGGCGCGGCTCGCCGACGCCTCCCACGCCTCCCAGGACGGCGGCCCAGCAGCCGCGCGCTCCTCTCCTCTCCTCGCGCGCGCGCGCGCGCCGCCGCCCAGACGCTGCCCGGCCGTTGCCCCGCCCCCCCCCCCCCGGCGGTGGACTGCGGACAGCGACGGGGACACCCTCCTGGGAGAACTCCTGCGGCCCCGCCCACATGCTTGGGACCTTCGCGGAGCGGGAAGGTGCGCTGACAGGGACGCAGGGTCCCCGCTACGCTCGCTCTCGGGGAACTGCAGCCTCCTCCCTCGGCTTTCACTTGAATGTCACACCCGAAACCATGCAACGTCTACAAGCAAACATAGGCAGTGTGCTCTTTGACATCAGTCTTAGCAGCCTATTTTCAAGTACCACGTCTGACTGGGCAAGGGAAACAAAATACAAAATGAACAAACGGGACTACATCAAAGTCAAAAAACATCCTCTGCACCGCAAAGGAAACCATCCACAAAACCAAAACACAACCTAACAACTGGGAGAAGATTCTTGCAAACCGTATATCGGATAAGGGGTTAATATCCAAAACACAGAAAGAACTCATACATCTCAACAGCAAAAAACATCAACAACCCAATTGAAAAGGCGGGCAAAAGATCTGAGCAGTGATTTCTCCAAAGAAGGTATACGGATGGCCAACAGGCATATGGAAAGGGACTCAACATCCTTAGCGATCAGAGAAATGCAAATCACAACTACAAGGAGATGTCCCCTTACTCTGCTCAGAATGGCTCTAATTAACAAGACAAGAGACAAGTGTCGGAGAGGATGTGCAGAGAAGGGAACTCTCCTGCACTGCTGGTGGGAGGGCAGACTGGTGCAGCCACTACGGAAAGCAGGATGGAGTATCCTCAGAAAACTAAGAACACATCTACCATATGTATGATCCAGCTAGCCCACTGCTGGCTATTCATCCAAAGAACTTGAAAACACCAATGCAGAGGGACACATGCACCCCTAGGCTCACTGCAGCATTATTCACAACAGCCAAAACTTGGAAGCAACCTAGGTGCCCATCAAGGGAAGAATGGATAAAGAAGATGTGGTATGTATACACAATGGAATGCCACTCGGCCCTAAGAAATGATGAGATCCGCCCATTTGTGACAACGTCGATGGACCTTGAGGGTATTATGTGAAGTGAAATAAATCAGAGGGACAAAGTCAAACACCGTGTGATCTCACTCATAAGGAGAAGATAAAAACAACGACAAACGCACACAGAGCAAAGGAGATTGCATTGGTGGTTACCATAGGGGGAGGGGGGAGGGGAGAGAGCCAAAGGGGTGATGAGGCTCACATGTGAGGTGACGGACTATCATTAGTTTTCGGGTGGTGAACACGATGTAATCTACACAGAATTCAAAATATATTACAACGTACATCTGAAAGCTATATCATCTTAGGATCCACTGTTACTGCAATAAAATAAAATAAAATAAAATAAAATAAAATAAAATAAAATAAAATAAAATAAAAAAGTGTAGGAGCCTCAAGAGGCTAACAGGCTTTTGAAAAGTTATTCCAGGGATTTTTATGGCTTAGCTCAGGGCGGCAGACACCAGCCTGAGACACAGCTGTGGCACAGCTACTAACTTCAACTAAACTGTATTCCGACTGGAGGGAAATCAAAACTACTGCAATCATAATTTCTTGAAGGCTTCACTTTGTGCCAGATCCTGTGCCGACTGCTTTGCACCAACTGTCTCATTTAATCCTCACATCCAAAAGGCAGGTTACCGTTATTCTCCCCATTGTCAAGGTGAGGAGGCGGAAGCAGAAAGATGGCAATCTGCCTGGAATTCACAGAAGGATTCTCTAGGTCATGACATGACTTTTGGACAAGATTTCAAGGTTTAACACATTACAGCGCAGATGCAGATCCCAGTATCACAGAACGTGAAAAACACTGAGTCCTGCCAAATGTCTTAAAACACTAATTATGGATCCTCACAATCTCTTGGCCTGTTTTCTCAGATGAGGGAAAACCCAGCGTGAAAAACCGTTGATGAGATGTCTGCAGAGGAGGACTACGTCTGGTCTTTAAAGCCGGGACCTATCCCAGTAGATTCTGAGTCAGTGGGTCCAGAGTAGGCCTTGAGCGTCTCTGTTCTTTTCCAAAGCCCCACAGGCTACACTTCCGTGCCCTTGGAGTTGGGAAGTCCAGTCATGCCCTACATCGGGACGTTTCAGTCAACAACGGGGGTCCCATCAGATTAGTCCCATATGGCCTAGGTGTGTAGGAGGCTCTGCCATCCAGGTTTAGGAACTCCGTGGTGTTTGCACAGTCTCGAGATTGCCTGACCATGACACACTCCTCAGAACTCATCCCCACTGTTAAGCAAAGCATGACTATACCGCCTTGGATTCTCCACGGTCCCAGACCTGAACTGTTTAGATGACTGCACACGCAGAGGGCACCGTGTCTGAGGCAGAGAGCAGCTGGAATCACAAAAGCTCTCGACAGAGAGTCAAGGAAAGGCGTGCTCTGCTTACACGACTCTCTACTTTTCTCTGGGTCTGAACCATTTCCTAGCTAATCTGCTTTTTTTAACCGAGCAGCTTTGCCAAAAAAAAAAAAAAAAGAAAGAACACAAAGTTACCAACAAACACTAAACAAACCAATATAAACAATACATATTAAATAAGCCTAACCCTACTATGCTACTGAAAAGGCTTTTATTTCCCTGGGATAATTTGGACAGCATTAGATTGTTTGACCAAGAGCAGCCAAGTCGAGGCAGATTATTTCTAATTCCACAGTGCTGCAGATGCGGTCAGTAGCAACTGCAAGCCGGAAAGGAAACAAAACAAAGTTGGGTGTAATCCATTCAAGTTCACACGTTTCACCAGGGACAGCCTCCAAGCCTTGAATAGTTAGGTATGCATTTAGCCATTTCTTTAATCAACCACTACTAACGCCTGCTAAAGGCCAGACACTGCTCTAAGTACTTTACGGATATGAAATATCCTCTCACCTTTACACTCACCTATGGAGTGTGTATGATAATCATCCCCGTTTTACAGATCAGGAAACTGACACACAGAATGGTACAGTAACTTGCCCGAGTTCACACAGCCCGTAGGTGGCAGAGCCAGGACCCATGTGACAGAGTCTGGCTCCAGAGTCCACGTTCTGAATCACCACGCTTAGTCCCCAAAAACCTAGAGAAAGCGCCAGCCTCAATCGAAAAGTTTTCTTTTCCCCACCCTACAGTCCCTACGCGGCGGCCCCAGTCTCCAGGGCATGCTTTCAGCTCCTCTGACAGGCCCTACTCCTCCCTTGCCCTGTCCCAACACTCTCCCGCCCAGGTCCTCCTTTTCTTTTAGGCATCTGCTCTCAGCTTCAACATCACTGCCTAAGTCACCAAGTCTAACAGGAAATGCCGTCTTTCTCAACACTCAACACAAAATTGCTTTTACGTATCTCCTAGGTAATTGGTGGCTGCCTGTCTGTCCTTTCCAACCAGGCTGTGAGGGCCAGTACGTCAAACAGCCTGTCAGTCTTGCTCACCAAGTGTCCAGACCACTGAACACGCACCGACCAGAGGAAAGGAAGGACTTGTCCCAAAGTCAACTCTCCAGACTTTCTGTGCAAGGAGGGAACGAACGGAGCACCCTCCAGCCTCACGCTTTCTCTTCCATGCTTTCAAGTGTGGGGCACATACCTCTGCTCACAACGCTCCCCGGACAGCCCCCACTGCACCCCTAACAGGTAGACTTCTGCACAGTCAAGGGCTTTGGAAAGCACTGGCTCTGCACACAAATCTTACGTGGCCCTCGACAGGCCACTGCCCCTGAACCGGCCTGAGCTTCAGGCCCACAACAGGCTTCGTGAAAACCCCAACGGAACGTAGCCTCGAAAAGAGGGAGACCCGCACTCCTCAGAACGCCTCGAGACCAGTGTCCTTATCGACTTCGCGTCTGTCCTTCCAAGAAGCCAAGACCACGGCTGGCGCTTCAGCGCCCGACTCCCGGGCACCGCATGCCCAGGCTGGCCCCTGGGCAGGTGCCCGGCACACACCGCCCGTTCCACGAACGCCTCAAGCGCACGAAGAGACCCCCTCGCTCCCCGCGCCGCACAGCTGTCCCGCGACCTGACGGGCACCTCTCGGCGCACAAGCCTATTCCTCAGGGACACGCTCGCCTCCCACCAGCCCCCAGGCCCACGCCCCCCAGGTACCTCTCTCAGATGGAATCCTCTTCGCAGGCGCCCTGGTCGTCCGTGTCCGGCGAGCAGGAAGAGCGGGAGCTGAAGGACGGCCTCCTCAGGCTAGCGGCCGTGGCTGTGCACGGCCCGGGCTGCTGTGCCCAGCGGGGACGCGGAGCGCCGTCCACGGACGCCGGGGGAACGGACGAGCCCGGCCCGGGAGAGAGCAGCACAGCGCGGCCGGACTCCGCCGGGCTCGGCTCTGGGCAGGCAGGCGCGGCTCGCCGACGCCTCCCACGCCTCCCAGGACGGCGGCCCAGCAGCCGCGCGCTCCTCTCCTCTCCTCGCGCGCGCGCGCTGCGCGCCGCCGCCCAGACGCTGCCCGGCCGTTGCCCCGCCCCCCCCCCTCCGGCGGTGGACTGCGGACAGCGACGGGGACACCCTCCTGGGAGAACTCCTGCGGCCCCGCCCACATGCTTGGGACCTTCGCGGAGCGGGAAGGTGCGCTGACAGGGACGCAGGGTCCCCGCTACGCTCGCTCTCGGGGAACTGCAGCCTCCTCCCTCGGCTTTCACTTGAATGTCACACCCGAAACCATGCAACGTCTACAAGCAAACATAGGCAGTGTGCTCTTTGACATCAGTCTTAGCAGCCTATTTTCAAGTACCACGTCTGACTGGGCAAGGGAAACAAAATACAAAATGAACAAACGGGACTACATCAAAGTCAAAAAACATCCTCTGCACCGCAAAGGAAACCATCCACAAAACCAAAACACAACCTAACAACTGGGAGAAGATTCTTGCAAACCGTATATCGGATAAGGGGTTAATATCCAAAACACAGAAAGAACTCATACATCTCAACAGCAAAAAACATCAACAACCCAATTGAAAAGGCGGGCAAAAGATCTGAGCAGTGATTTCTCCAAAGAAGGTATACGGATGGCCAACAGGCATATGGAAAGGGACTCAACATCCTTAGCGATCAGAGAAATGCAAATCACAACTACAAGGAGATGTCCCCTTACTCTGGTCAGAATGGCTCTAATTAACAAGACAAGAGACAAGTGTCGGAGAGGATGTGCAGAGAAGGGAACTCTCCTGCACTGCTGGTGGGAGGGCAGACTGGTGCAGCCACTACGGAAAGCAGGATGGAGTATCCTCAGAAAACTAAGAACACATCTACCATATGTATGATCCAGCTAGCCCACTGCTGGCTATTCATCCAAAGAACTTGAAAACACCAATGCAGAGGGACACATGCACCCCTAGGCTCACTGCAGCATTATTCACAACAGCCAAAACTTGGAAGCAACCTAGGTGCCCATCAAGGAAGATGGATAAAGAAGATGTGGTATGTATACACAATGGAATGCCACTCGGCCCTAAGAAATGATGAGATCCGCCCATTTGTGACAACGTCGATGGACCTTGAGGGTATTATGTGAAGTGAAATAAATCAGAGGGACAAAGTCAAACACCGTGTGATCTCACTCATAAGGAGAAGATAAAAACAACGACAAACGCACACAGAGCAAAGGAGATTGCATTGGTGGTTACCATAGGGGGAGGGGGGAGGGGAGAGAGCCAAGGGGTGATGAGGCTCACATGTGAGGTGACGGGACTATCATTAGTTTTCGGGTGGTGAAACACGATGTAATCTACACAGAATTCAAAATATATTACAACGTACATCTGAAAGCTATATCATCTTAGGATCCACTGTTACTGCAATAAATAAAATAAAATAAAATAAAATAAAATAAAATAAAATAAAAAAGTGTAGGAGCCTCAAGAGGCTAACAGGCTTTTGAAAAGTTATTCCAGGGATTTTTATGGCTTAGCTCAGGGC
>NW_027222173.1:0-27894 GCF_041296265.1 Equus caballus
CTGTTAGGGGTGCAGTGGGGCTGTCCGGGGAGCGTTGTGAGCAGAGGTATGTGCCCCACACTTGAAAAGCATGGAAGAGAAAGCGTGAGGCTGGAGGGTGCTCCGTTCGTTCCCTCCTTGCACAGAAAGTCTGGAGAGTTGACTTTGGGACAAGTCCTTCCTTTCCTCTGGTCGGTGCGTGTTCAGTGGTCTGGACACTTGGTGAGCAAGACTGACAGGCTGTTTGACGTACTGGCCCTCACAGCCTGGTTGAAAGGACAGACAGGCAGCCACCAATTACCTAGGAGATACGTAAAAGCAATTTTGTGTTGAGTGTTGAGAAAGACTGGCATTTCCTGTTAGACTTGGTGACTTAGGCAGTGATGTTGAAGCTGAGAGCAGATGCCTAAAAGAAAAGGAGGACCTGGGCGGGAGAGTGTTGGGACAGGGCAAGGGAGGAGTAGGGCCTGTCAGAGGAGCTGAAAGCATGCCCTGGAGACTGGGGCCGCCGCGTAGGGACTGTAGGGTGGGGAAAAGAAAACTTTCGATTGAGGCTGGCGCTTTCTCTAGGTTTTTGGGGGACTAAGCGTGGTGATTCAGAACGTGGACTCTGGAGCCAGACTCTGTCACATGGGTCCTGGCTCTGCCACCTACGGGCTGTGTGAACTCGGGCAAGTTACTGTACCATTCTGTGTGTCAGTTTCCTGATCTGTAAAACGGGGATGATTATCATACACACTCCATAGGTGAGTGTAAAGGTGAGAGGATATTTCATATCCGTAAAGTACTTAGAGCAGTGTCTGGCCTTTAGCAGGCGTTAGTAGTGGTTGATTAAAGAAATGGCTAAATGCATACCTAACTATTCAAGGCTTGGAGGCTGTCCCTGGTGAAACGTGTGAACTTGAATGGATTACACCCAACTTTGTTTTGTTTTGTTTCCTTTCCGGCTTGCAGTTGCTACTGACCGCATCTGCAGCACTGTGGAATTAGAAATAATCTCCCTGGACTTGGCTGCTCTTGGTAAAACAATCTAATGCTGTCCAAATTATCCCAGGGAAATAAAGCCTTTTCAGTAGCATAGTAGGGTTAGGCTTATTTAATATGTATTGTTTATATTGGTTTGTTTAGTGTTTGTTGGTAACTTTGTGTTTTTTCTTTCTTTTTTTTTTTGGCAAAGCTGCTCGGTTAAAAAAAGCAGATTAGCTAGGAAATGGTTCAGACCCAGAGAAAAGTAGAGAGTCGTGTAAGCAGAGCACGCCTTTCCTTGACTCTCTGTCGAGAGCTTTTGTGATTCCAGCTGCTCTCTGCCTCAGACACGGTGCCCTCTGCGTGTGCAGTCATCTAAACAGTTCAGGTCTGGGACCGTGGAGAATCCAAGGCGGTATAGTCATGCTTTGCTTAACAGTGGGGATGAGTTCTGAGGAGTGTGTCATGGTCAGGCAATCTCGAGACTGTGCAAACACCACGGAGTTCCTAAACCTGGATGGCAGAGCCTCCTACACACCTAGGCCATATGGGACTAATCTGATGGGACCCCCGTTGTTGACTGAAACGTCCCGATGTAGGGCATGACTGGACTTCCCAACTCCAAGGGCACGGAAGTGTAGCCTGTGGGGCTTTGGAAAAGAACAGAGACGCTCAAGGCCTACTCTGGACCCACTGACTCAGAATCTACTGGGATAGGTCCCGGCTTTAAAGACCAGACGTAGTCCTCCTCTGCAGACATCTCATCAACGGTTTTTCACGCTGGGTTTTCCCTCATCTGAGAAAACAGGCCAAGAGATTGTGAGGATCCATAATTAGTGTTTTAAGACATTTGGCAGGACTCAGTGTTTTTCACGTTCTGTGATACTGGGATCTGCATCTGCGCTGTAATGTGTTAAACCTTGAAATCTTGTCCAAAAGTCATGTCATGACCTAGAGAATCCTTCTGTGAATTCCAGGCAGATTGCCATCTTTCTGCTTCCGCCTCCTCACCTTGACAATGGGGAGAATAACGGTAACCTGCCTTTTGGATGTGAGGATTAAATGAGACAGTTGGTGCAAAGCAGTCGGCACAGGATCTGGCACAAAGTGAAGCCTTCAAGAAATTATGATTGCAGTAGTTTTGATTTCCCTCCAGTCGGAATACAGTTTAGTTGAAGTTAGTAGCTGTGCCACAGCTGTGTCTCAGGCTGGTGTCTGCCGCCCTGAGCTAAGCCATAAAAATCCCTGGAATAACTTTTCAAAAGCCTGTTAGCCTCTTGAGGCTCCTACACTTTTTTATTTTATTTTATTTTATTTTATTTTATTTTATTTTATTTTATTTTATTGCAGTAACAGTGGATCCTAAGATGATATGGCTTTCAGATGTACGTTGTAATATATTTTGAATTCTGTGTAGATTACATCGTGTTCACCACCCGAAAACTAATGATAGTCCGTCACCTCACATGTGAGCCTCATCACCCCTTTGGCTCTCTCCCCTCCCCCCTCCCCCTATGGTAACCACCAATGCAATCTCCTTTGCTCTGTGTGCGTTTGTCGTTGTTTTTATCTTCTCCTTATGAGTGAGATCACACGGTGTTTGACTTTGTCCCTCTGATTTATTTCACTTCACATAATACCCTCAAGGTCCATCGACGTTGTCACAAATGGGCGGATCTCATCATTTCTTAGGGCGAGTGGCATTCCATTGTGTATACATACACACATCTTCTTTATCCATTCTTCCCTTGATGGGCACCTAGGTTGCTTCCAAGTTTTGGCTGTTGTGAATAATGCTGCAGTGAGCCTAGGGGTGCATGTGTCCCTCTGCATTGGTGTTTTCAAGTTCTTTGGATGAATAGCCAGCAGTGGGCTAGCTGGATCATACATATGGTAGATGTGTTCTTAGTTTTCTGAGGATACTCCATCCTGCTTTCCGTAGTGGCTGCACCAGTCTGCCCTCCCACCAGCAGTGCAGGAGAGTTCCCTTCTCTGCACATCCTCTCCGACACTTGTCTCTTGTCTTGTTAATTAGAGCCATTCTGAGCAGAGTAAGGGGACATCTCCTTGTAGTTGTGATTTGCATTTCTCTGATCGCTAAGGATGTTGAGTCCCTTTCCATATGCCTGTTGGCCATCCGTATACCTTCTTTGGAGAAATCACTGCTCAGATCTTTTGCCCGCCTTTTCAATTGGGTTGTTGATGTTTTTTGCTGTTGAGATGTATGAGTTCTTTCTGTGTTTTGGATATTAACCCTTATCCGATATACGGTTTGCAAGAATCTTCTCCCAGTTGTTAGGTTGTGTTTTGGTTTTGTGGATGGTTTCCTTTGCGGTGCAGAGGATGTTTTTGACTTTGATGTAGTCCCGTTTGTTCATTTTGTATTTTGTTTCCCTTGCCCAGTCAGACGTGGTACTTGAAAATAGGCTGCTAAGACTGATGTCAAAGAGCACACTGCCTATGTTTGCTTGTAGACGTTGCATGGTTTCGGGTGTGACATTCAAGTGAAAGCCGAGGGAGGAGGCTGGCAGTTCCCCGAGAGCGAGCGTAGCGGGGCCCCTGCGTCCCTGTCAGCGCACCTTCCCGCTCCGCGAAGGTCCCAAGCATGTGGGCGGGGCCGCAGGAGTTCTCCCAGGAGGGTGTCCCCCGTCGCTGTCCGCAGTCCACCGCCGGAGGGGGGGGGGGCGGGGCAACGGCCGGGCAGCGTCTGGGCGGCGGCGCGCTGCGCGCGCAAGCGCGAGGAGAGGAGAGGAGCGCGCGGCTGCTGGGCCGCCGTCCTGGGAGGCGTGGGAGGCGTCGGCGAGCCGCGCCTGCCTGCCCAGAGCCGAGCCCGGCGGAGTCCGGCCGCGCTGTGCTGCTCTCTCCCGGGCCGGGCTCGTCCGTTCCCCCGGCGTCCGTGGACGGGCGCTCCGCGTCCCCGCTGGGCACAGCAGCCCGGGCCGTGCACAGCCACGGCCGCTAGCCTGAGGAGGCCGTCCTTCAGCTCCCGCTCTTCCTGCTCGCCGAGACACGGACGACCAGGGCGCCTGCGAAGAGGATTCCATCTGAGAGAGGTACCTGGGGGGCGTGGGCCTGGGGGCTGGTGGGAGGCGAGCGTGTCCCTGAGGAATAGGCTTGTGCGCCGAGAGGTGCCCGTCAGGTCGCGGGACAGCTGTGCGGCGCGGGGAGCGAGGGGGTCTCTTCGTGCGCTTGAGGCGTTCGTGGAACGGGCGGTGTGTGCCGGGCACCTGCCCAGGGGCCAGCCTGGGCATGCGGTGCCCGGGAGTCGGGCGCTGAAGCGCCAGCCGTGGTCTTGGCTTCTTGGAAGGACAGACGCGAAGTCGATAAGGACACTGGTCTCGAGGCGTTCTGAGGAGTGCGGGTCTCCCTCTTTTCGAGGCTACGTTCCGTTGGGGTTTTCACGAAGCCTGTTGTGGGCCTGAAGCTCAGGCCGGTTCAGGGGCAGTGGCCTGTCGAGGGCCACGTAAGATTGTGTGCAGAGCCAGTGCTTTCCAAAGCCCTTGACTGTGCAGAAGTCTACCTGTTAGGGGTGCAGTGGGGGCTGTCCGGGGAGCGTTGTGAGCAGAGGTATGTGCCCCACACTTGAAAGCATGGAAGAGAAAGCGTGAGGCTGGAGGGTGCTCCGTTCGTTCCCTCCTTGCACAGAAAGTCTGGAGAGTTGACTTTGGGACAAGTCCTTCCTTTCCTCTGGTCGGTGCGTGTTCAGTGGTCTGGACACTTGGTGAGCAAGACTGACAGGCTGTTTGACGTACTGGCCCTCACAGCCTGGTTGGAAAGGACAGACAGGCAGCCACCAATTACCTAGGAGATACGTAAAAGCAATTTTGTGTTGAGTGTTGAGAAAGACGGCATTTCCTGTTAGACTTGGTGACTTAGGCAGTGATGTTGAAGCTGAGAGCAGATGCCTAAAAGAAAAGGAGGACCTGGGCGGGAGAGTGTTGGGACAGGGCAAGGGAGGAGTAGGGCCTGTCAGAGGAGCTGAAAGCATGCCCTGGAGACTGGGGCCGCCGCGTAGGGACTGTAGGGTGGGGAAAAGAAAACTTTTCGATTGAGGCTGGCGCTTTCTCTAGGTTTTTGGGGACTAAGCGTGGTGATTCAGAACGTGGACTCTGGAGCCAGACTCTGTCACATGGGTCCTGGCTCTGCCACCTACGGGCTGTGTGAACTCGGGCAAGTTACTGTACCATTCTGTGTGTCAGTTTCCTGATCTGTAAAACGGGGATGATTATCATACACACTCCATAGGTGAGTGTAAAGGTGAGAGGATATTTCATATCCGTAAAGTACTTAGAGCAGTGTCTGGCCTTTAGCAGGCGTTAGTAGTGGTTGATTAAAGAAATGGCTAAATGCATACCTAACTATTCAAGGCTTGGAGGCTGTCCCTGGTGAAACGTGTGAACTTGAATGGATTACACCCAACTTTGTTTTGTTTTGTTTCCTTTCCGGCTTGCAGTTGCTACTGACCGCATCTGCAGCACTGTGGAATTAGAAATAATCTCCCTGGACTTGGCTGCTCTTGGTAAAACAATCTAATGCTGTCCAAATTATCCCAGGGAAATAAAAGCCTTTTCAGTAGCATAGTAGGGTTAGGCTTATTTAATATGTATTGTTTATATTGGTTTGTTTAGTGTTTGTTGGTAACTTTGTGTTTTTTCTTTCTTTTTTTTTTTGGCAAAGCTGCTCGGTTAAAAAAAGCAGATTAGCTAGGAAATGGTTCAGACCCAGAGAAAAGTAGAGAGTCGTGTAAGCAGAGCACGCCTTTCCTTGACTCTCTGTCGAGAGCTTTTGTGATTCCAGCTGCTCTCTGCCTCAGACACGGTGCCCTCTGCGTGTGCAGTCATCTAAACAGTTCAGGTCTGGGACCGTGGAGAATCCAAGGCGGTATAGTCATGCTTTGCTTAACAGTGGGGATGAGTTCTGAGGAGTGTGTCATGGTCAGGCAATCTCGAGACTGTGCAAACACCACGGAGTTCCTAAACCTGGATGGCAGAGCCTCCTACACACCTAGGCCATATGGGACTAATCTGATGGGACCCCCGTTGTTGACTGAAACGTCCCGATGTAGGGCATGACTGGACTTCCCAACTCCAAGGGCACGGAAGTGTAGCCTGTGGGGCTTTGGAAAAGAACAGAGACGCTCAAGGCCTACTCTGGACCCACTGACTCAGAATCTACTGGGATAGGTCCCGGCTTTAAAGACCAGACGTAGTCCTCCTCTGCAGACATCTCATCAACGGTTTTTCACGCTGGGTTTTCCCTCATCTGAGAAAACAGGCCAAGAGATTGTGAGGATCCATAATTAGTGTTTTAAGACATTTGGCAGGACTCAGTGTTTTTCACGTTCTGTGATACTGGGATCTGCATCTGCGCTGTAATGTGTTAAACCTTGAAATCTTGTCCAAAAGTCATGTCATGACCTAGAGAATCCTTCTGTGAATTCCAGGCAGATTGCCATCTTTCTGCTTCCGCCTCCTCACCTTGACAATGGGGAGAATAACGGTAACCTGCCTTTTGGATGTGAGGATTAAATGAGACAGTTGGTGCAAAGCAGTCGGCACAGGATCTGGCACAAAGTGAAGCCTTCAAGAAATTATGATTGCAGTAGTTTTGATTTCCCTCCAGTCGGAATACAGTTTAGTTGAAGTTAGTAGCTGTGCCACAGCTGTGTCTCAGGCTGGTGTCTGCCGCCCTGAGCTAAGCCATAAAAATCCCTGGAATAACTTTTCAAAAGCCTGTTAGCCTCTTGAGGCTCCTACACTTTTTTATTTTATTTTATTTTATTTTATTTTATTTTATTTTATTTTATTTTATTGCAGTAACAGTGGATCCTAAGATGATATGGCTTTCAGATGTACGTTGTAATATATTTTGAATTCTGTGTAGATTACATCGTGTTCACCACCCGAAAACTAATGATAGTCCGTCACCTCACATGTGAGCCTCATCACCCCTTTGGCTCTCTCCCCTCCCCCCTCCCCCTATGGTAACCACCAATGCAATCTCCTTTGCTCTGTGTGCGTTTGTCGTTGTTTTTATCTTCTCCTTATGAGTGAGATCACACGGTGTTTGACTTTGTCCCTCTGATTTATTTCACTTCACATAATACCCTCAAGGTCCATCGACGTTGTCACAAATGGGCGGATCTCATCATTTCTTAGGGCCGAGTGGCATTCCATTGTGTATACATACCACATCTTCTTTATCCATTCTTCCCTTGATGGGCACCTAGGTTGCTTCCAAGTTTTGGCTGTTGTGAATAATGCTGCAGTGAGCCTAGGGGTGCATGTGTCCCTCTGCATTGGTGTTTTCAAGTTCTTTGGATGAATAGCCAGCAGTGGGCTAGCTGGATCATACATATGGTAGATGTGTTCTTAGTTTTCTGAGGATACTCCATCCTGCTTTCCGTAGTGGCTGCACCAGTCTGCCCTCCCACCAGCAGTGCAGGAGAGTTCCCTTCTCTGCACATCCTCTCCGACACTTGTCTCTTGTCTTGTTAATTAGAGCCATTCTGACCAGAGTAAGGGGACATCTCCTTGTAGTTGTGATTTGCATTTCTCTGATCGCTAAGGATGTTGAGTCCCTTTCCATATGCCTGTTGGCCATCCGTATACCTTCTTTGGAGAAATCACTGCTCAGATCTTTTGCCCGCCTTTTCAATTGGGTTGTTGATGTTTTTTGCTGTTGAGATGTATGAGTTCTTTCTGTGTTTTGGATATTAACCCCTTATCCGATATACGGTTTGCAAGAATCTTCTCCCAGTTGTTAGGTTGTGTTTTGGTTTTGTGGATGGTTTCCTTTGCGGTGCAGAGGATGTTTTTTGACTTTGATGTAGTCCCGTTTGTTCATTTTGTATTTTGTTTCCCTTGCCCAGTCAGACGTGGTACTTGAAAATAGGCTGCTAAGACTGATGTCAAAGAGCACACTGCCTATGTTTGCTTGTAGACGTTGCATGGTTTCGGGTGTGACATTCAAGTGAAAGCCGAGCGAGGAGGCTGCAGTTCCCCGAGAGCGAGCGTAGCGGGGCCCCTGCGTCCCTGTCAGCGCACCTTCCCGCTCCGCGAAGGTCCCAAGCATGTGGGCGGGGCCGCAGGAGTTCTCCCAGGAGGGTGTCCCCGTCGCTGTCCGCAGTCCACCGCCGGAGGGGGGGGGGCGGGGGCAACGGCCGGGCAGCGTCTGGGCGGCGGCGCGCGCGCAGCGCGCGCGAGGAGAGGAGAGGAGCGCGCGGCTGCTGGGCCGCCGTCCTGGGAGGCGTGGGAGGCGTCGGCGAGCCGCGCCTGCCTGCCCAGAGCCGAGCCCGGCGGAGTCCGGCCGCGCTGTGCTGCTCTCTCCCGGGCCGGGCTCGTCCGTTCCCCCGGCGTCCGTGGACGGCGCTCCGCGTCCCCGCTGGGCACAGCAGCCCGGGCCGTGCACAGCCACGGCCGCTAGCCTGAGGAGGCCGTCCTTCAGCTCCCGCTCTTCCTGCTCGCCGGACACGGACGACCAGGGCGCCTGCGAAGAGGATTCCATCTGAGAGAGGTACCTGGGGGGCGTGGGCCTGGGGGCTGGTGGGAGGCGAGCGTGTCCCTGAGGAATAGGCTTGTGCGCCGAGAGGTGCCCGTCAGGTCGCGGGACAGCTGTGCGGCGCGGGGAGCGAGGGGGTCTCTTCGTGCGCTTGAGGCGTTCGTGGAACGGGCGGTGTGTGCCGGGCACCTGCCCAGGGGGCCAGCCTGGGCATGCGGTGCCCGGGAGTCGGGCGCTGAAGCGCCAGCCGTGGTCTTGGCTTCTTGGAAGGACAGACGCGAAGTCGATAAGGACACTGGTCTCGAGGCGTTCTGAGGAGTGCGGGTCTCCCTCTTTTCGAGGCTACGTTCCGTTGGGGTTTTCACGAAGCCTGTTGTGGGCCTGAAGCTCAGGCCGGTTCAGGGGCAGTGGCCTGTCGAGGGCCACGTAAGATTTGTGTGCAGAGCCAGTGCTTTCCAAAGCCCTTGACTGTGCAGAAGTCTACCTGTTAGGGGTGCAGTGGGGGCTGTCCGGGGAGCGTTGTGAGCAGAGGTATGTGCCCCACACTTGAAAGCATGGAAGAGAAAGCGTGAGGCTGGAGGGTGCTCCGTTCGTTCCCTCCTTGCACAGAAAGTCTGGAGAGTTGACTTTGGGACAAGTCCTTCCTTTCCTCTGGTCGGTGCGTGTTCAGTGGTCTGGACACTTGGTGAGCAAGACTGACAGGCTGTTTGACGTACTGGCCCTCACAGCCTGGTTGGAAAGGACAGACAGGCAGCCACCAATTACCTAGGAGATACGTAAAAGCAATTTTGTGTTGAGTGTTGAGAAAGACGGCATTTCCTGTTAGACTTGGTGACTTAGGCAGTGATGTTGAAGCTGAGAGCAGATGCCTAAAAGAAAAGGAGGACCTGGGCGGGAGAGTGTTGGGACAGGGCAAGGGAGGAGTAGGGCCTGTCAGAGGAGCTGAAAGCATGCCCTGGAGACTGGGGCCGCCGCGTAGGGACTGTAGGGTGGGGAAAAGAAAACTTTTCGATTGAGGCTGGCGCTTTCTCTAGGTTTTTGGGGACTAAGCGTGGTGATTCAGAACGTGGACTCTGGAGCCAGACTCTGTCACATGGGTCCTGGCTCTGCCACCTACGGGCTGTGTGAACTTGGGCAAGTTACTGTACCATTCTGTGTGTCAGTTTCCTGATCTGTAAAACGGGGATGATTATCATACACACTCCATAGGTGAGTGTAAAGGTGAGAGGATATTTCATATCCGTAAAGTACTTAGAGCAGTGTCTGGCCTTTAGCAGGCGTTAGTAGTGGTTGATTAAAGAAATGGCTAAATGCATACCTAACTATTCAAGGCTTGGAGGCTGTCCCTGGTGAAACGTGTGAACTGGAATGGATTACACCCAACTTTGTTTTGTTTCCTTTCCGGCTTGCAGTTGCTACTGACCGCATCTGCAGCACTGTGGAATTAGAAATAATCTGCCTCGACTTGGCTGCTCTTGGTCAAACAATCTAATGCTGTCCAAATTATCCCAGGGAAATAAAAGCCTTTTCAGTAGCATAGTAGGGTTAGGCTTATTTAATATGTATTGTTTATATTGGTTTGTTTAGTGTTTGTTGGTAACTTTGTGTTCTTTCTTTTTTTTTTTTTTTTGCAAAGCTGCTCGGTTAAAAAAAGCAGATTAGCTAGGAAATGGTTCAGACCCAGAGAAAAGTAGAGAGTCGTGTAAGCAGAGCACGCCTTTCCTTGACTCTCTGTCGAGAGCTTTTGTGATTCCAGCTGCTCTCTGCCTCAGACACGGTGCCCTCTGCGTGTGCAGTCATCTAAACAGTTCAGGTCTGGGACCGTGGAGAATCCAAGGCGGTATAGTCATGCTTTGCTTAACAGTGGGGATGAGTTCTGAGGAGTGTGTCATGGTCAGGCAATCTCGAGACTGTGCAAACACCACGGAGTTCCTAAACCTGGATGGCAGAGCCTCCTACACACCTAGGCCATATGGGACTAATCTGATGGGACCCCCGTTGTTGACTGAAACGTCCCGATGTAGGGCATGACTGGACTTCCCAACTCCAAGGGCACGGAAGTGTAGCCTGTGGGGCTTTGGAAAAGAACAGAGACGCTCAAGGCCTACTCTGGACCCACTGACTCAGAATCTACTGGGATAGGTCCCGGCTTTAAAGACCAGACGTAGTCCTCCTCTGCAGACATCTCATCAACGGTTTTTCACGCTGGGTTTTCCCTCATCTGAGAAAACAGGCCAAGAGATTGTGAGGATCCATAATTAGTGTTTTAAGACATTTGGCAGGACTCAGTGTTTTTCACGTTCTGTGATACTGGGATCTGCATCTGCGCTGTAATGTGTTAAACCTTGAAATCTTGTCCAAAAGTCATGTCATGACCTAGAGAATCCTTCTGTGAATTCCAGGCAGATTGCCATCTTTCTGCTTCCGCCTCCTCACCTTGACAATGGGGAGAATAACGGTAACCTGCCTTTTGGATGTGAGGATTAAATGAGACAGTTGGTGCAAAGCAGTCGGCACAGGATCTGGCACAAAGTGAAGCCTTCAATCAATTATGATTGCAGTAGTTTTGATTTCCCTCCAGTCGGAATACAGTTTAGTTGAAGTTAGTAGCTGTGCCACAGCTGTGTCTCAGGCTGGTGTCTGCCGCCCTGAGCTAAGCCATAAAAATCCCTGGAATAACTTTTCAAAAGCCTGTTAGCCTCTTGAGGCTCCTACACATTTTTATTTTATTTTATTTTATTGCAGTAACAGTGGATCCTAAGATGATATGGCTTTCAGATGTACGTTGTAATATATTTTGAATTCTGTGTAGATTACATCGTGTTCACCACCCGAAAACTAATGATAGTCCGTCACCTCACATGTGAGCCTCATCACCCCTTTGGCTCTCTCCCCTCCCCCCTCCCCCTATGGTAACCACCAATGCAATCTCCTTTGCTCTGTGTGCGTTTGTCGTTGTTTTTATCTTCTCCTTATGAGTGAGATCACACGGTGTTTGACTTTGTCCCTCTGATTTATTTCACTTCACATAATACCCTCAAGGTCCATCGACGTTGTCACAAATGGGCGGATCTCATCATTTCTTAGGGCCGAGTGGCATTCCATTGTGTATACATACCACATCTTCTTTATCCATTCTTCCCTTGATGGGCACCTAGGTTGCTTCCAAGTTTTGGCTGTTGTGAATAATGCTGCAGTGAGCCTAGGGGTGCATGTGTCCCTCTGCATTGGTGTTTTCAAGTTCTTTGGATGAATAGCCAGCAGTGGGCTAGCTGGATCATACATATGGTAGATGTGTTCTTAGTTTTCTGAGGATACTCCATCCTGCTTTCCGTAGTGGCTGCACCAGTCTGCCCTCCCACCAGCAGTGCAGGAGAGTTCCCTTCTCTGCACATCCTCTCCGACACTTGTCTCTTGTCTTGTTAATTAGAGCCATTCTGACCAGAGTAAGGGGACATCTCCTTGTAGTTGTGATTTGCATTTCTCTGATCGCTAAGGATGTTGAGTCCCTTTCCATATGCCTGTTGGCCATCCGTATACCTTCTTTGGAGAAATCACTGCTCAGATCTTTTGCCCGCCTTTTCAATTGGGTTGTTGATGTTTTTTGCTGTTGAGATGTATGAGTTCTTTCTGTGTTTTGGATATTAACCCCTTATCCGATATACGGTTTGCAAGAATCTTCTCCCAGTTGTTAGGTTGTGTTTTGGTTTTGTGGATGGTTTCCTTTGCGGTGCAGAGGATGTTTTTTGACTTTGATGTAGTCCCGTTTGTTCATTTTGTATTTTGTTTCCCTTGCCCAGTCAGACGTGGTACTTGAAAATAGGCTGCTAAGACTGATGTCAAAGAGCACACTGCCTATGTTTGCTTGTAGACGTTGCATGGTTTCGGGTGTGACATTCAAGTGAAAGCCGAGCGAGGAGGCTGCAGTTCCCCGAGAGCGAGCGTAGCGGGGCCCCTGCGTCCCTGTCAGCGCACCTTCCCGCTCCGCGAAGGTCCCAAGCATGTGGGCGGGGCCGCAGGAGTTCTCCCAGGAGGGTGTCCCCGTCGCTGTCCGCAGTCCACCGCCGGAGGGGGGGGGGCGGGGCAACGGCCGGGCAGCGTCTGGGCGGCGGCGCGCGCGCGCGCGCGAGGAGAGGAGAGGAGCGCGCGGCTGCTGGGCCGCCGTCCTGGGAGGCGTGGGAGGCGTCGGCGAGCCGCGCCTGCCTGCCCAGAGCCGAGCCCGGCGGAGTCCGGCCGCGCTGTGCTGCTCTCTCCCGGGCCGGGCTCGTCCGTTCCCCCGGCGTCCGTGGACGGCGCTCCGCGTCCCCGCTGGGCACAGCAGCCCGGGCCGTGCACAGCCACGGCCGCTAGCCTGAGGAGGCCGTCCTTCAGCTCCCGCTCTTCCTGCTCGCCGGACACGGACGACCAGGGCGCCTGCGAAGAGGATTCCATCTGAGAGAGGTACCTGGGGGGCGTGGGCGTGGGCCTGGGGGCTGGTGGGAGGCGAGCGTGTCCCTGAGGAATAGGCTTGTGCGCCGAGAGGTGCCCGTCAGGTCGCGGGACAGCTGTGCGGCGCGGGGAGCGAGGGGGTCTCTTCGTGCGCTTGAGGCGTTCGTGGAACGGGCGGTGTGTGCCGGGCACCTGCCCAGGGGCCAGCCTGGGCATGCGGTGCCCGGGAGTCGGGCGCTGAAGCGCCAGCCGTGGTCTTGGCTTCTTGGAAGGACAGACGCGAAGTCGATAAGGACACTGGTCTCGAGGCGTTCTGAGGAGTGCGGGTCTCCCTCTTTTCGAGGCTACGTTCCGTTGGGGTTTTCACGAAGCCTGTTGTGGGCCTGAAGCTCAGGCCGGTTCAGGGGCAGTGGCCTGTCGAGGGCCACGTAAGATTTGTGTGCAGAGCCAGTGCTTTCCAAAGCCCTTGACTGTGCAGAAGTCTACCTGTTAGGGGTGCAGTGGGGGCTGTCCGGGGAGCGTTGTGAGCAGAGGTATGTGCCCCACACTTGAAAGCATGGAAGAGAAAGCGTGAGGCTGGAGGGTGCTCCGTTCGTTCCCTCCTTGCACAGAAAGTCTGGAGAGTTGACTTTGGGACAAGTCCTTCCTTTCCTCTGGTCGGTGCGTGTTCAGTGGTCTGGACACTTGGTGAGCAAGACTGACAGGCTGTTTGACGTACTGGCCCTCACAGCCTGGTTGGAAAGGACAGACAGGCAGCCACCAATTACCTAGGAGATACGTAAAAGCAATTTTGTGTTGAGTGTTGAGAAAGACGGCATTTCCTGTTAGACTTGGTGACTTAGGCAGTGATGTTGAAGCTGAGAGCAGATGCCTAAAAGAAAAGGAGGACCTGGGCGGGAGAGTGTTGGGACAGGGCAAGGGAGGAGTAGGGCCTGTCAGAGGAGCTGAAAGCATGCCCTGGAGACTGGGGCCGCCGCGTAGGGACTGTAGGGTGGGGAAAAGAAAACTTTTCGATTGAGGCTGGCGCTTTCTCTAGGTTTTTGGGGACTAAGCGTGGTGATTCAGAACGTGGACTCTGGAGCCAGACTCTGTCACATGGGTCCTGGCTCTGCCACCTACGGGCTGTGTGAACTCGGGCAAGTTACTGTACCATTCTGTGTGTCAGTTTCCTGATCTGTAAAACGGGGATGATTATCATACACACTCCATAGGTGAGTGTAAAGGTGAGAGGATATTTCATATCCGTAAAGTACTTAGAGCAGTGTCTGGCCTTTAGCAGGCGTTAGTAGTGGTTGATTAAAGAAATGGCTAAATGCATACCTAACTATTCAAGGCTTGGAGGCTGTCCCTGGTGAAACGTGTGAACTGGAATGGATTACACCCAACTTTGTTTTGTTTCCTTTCCGGCTTGCAGTTGCTACTGACCGCATCTGCAGCACTGTGGAATTAGAAATAATCTGCCTCGACTTGGCTGCTCTTGGTAAAACAATCTAATGCTGTCCAAATTATCCCAGGGAAATAAAAGCCTTTTCAGTAGCATAGTAGGGTTAGGCTTATTTAATATGTATTGTTTATATTGGTTTGTTTAGTGTTTGTTGGTAACTTTGTGTTCTTTCTTTTTTTTTTTTTTTGGCAAAGCTGCTCGGTTAAAAAAAGCAGATTAGCTAGGAAATGGTTCAGACCCAGAGAAAAGTAGAGAGTCGTGTAAGCAGAGCACGCCTTTCCTTGACTCTCTGTCGAGAGCTTTTGTGATTCCAGCTGCTCTCTGCCTCAGACACGGTGCCCTCTGCGTGTGCAGTCATCTAAACAGTTCAGGTCTGGGACCGTGGAGAATCCAAGGCGGTATAGTCATGCTTTGCTTAACAGTGGGGATGAGTTCTGAGGAGTGTGTCATGGTCAGGCAATCTCGAGACTGTGCAAACACCACGGAGTTCCTAAACCTGGATGGCAGAGCCTCCTACACACCTAGGCCATATGGGACTAATCTGATGGGACCCCCGTTGTTGACTGAAACGTCCCGATGTAGGGCATGACTGGACTTCCCAACTCCAAGGGCACGGAAGTGTAGCCTGTGGGGCTTTGGAAAAGAACAGAGACGCTCAAGGCCTACTCTGGACCCACTGACTCAGAATCTACTGGGATAGGTCCCGGCTTTAAAGACCAGACGTAGTCCTCCTCTGCAGACATCTCATCAACGGTTTTTCACGCTGGGTTTTCCCTCATCTGAGAAAACAGGCCAAGAGATTGTGAGGATCCATAATTAGTGTTTTAAGACATTTGGCAGGACTCAGTGTTTTTCACGTTCTGTGATACTGGGATCTGCATCTGCGCTGTAATGTGTTAAACCTTGAAATCTTGTCCAAAAGTCATGTCATGACCTAGAGAATCCTTCTGTGAATTCCAGGCAGATTGCCATCTTTCTGCTTCCGCCTCCTCACCTTGACAATGGGGAGAATAACGGTAACCTGCCTTTTGGATGTGAGGATTAAATGAGACAGTTGGTGCAAAGCAGTCGGCACAGGATCTGGCACAAAGTGAAGCCTTCAATCAATTATGATTGCAGTAGTTTTGATTTCCCTCCAGTCGGAATACAGTTTAGTTGAAGTTAGTAGCTGTGCCACAGCTGTGTCTCAGGCTGGTGTCTGCCGCCCTGAGCTAAGCCATAAAAATCCCTGGAATAACTTTTCAAAAGCCTGTTAGCCTCTTGAGGCTCCTACACTTTTTTATTTTATTTTATTTTATTGCAGTAACAGTGGATCCTAAGATGATATGGCTTTCAGATGTACGTTGTAATATATTTTGAATTCTGTGTAGATTACATCGTGTTCACCACCCGAAAACTAATGATAGTCCGTCACCTCACATGTGAGCCTCATCACCCCTTTGGCTCTCTCCCCTCCCCCCTCCCCCTATGGTAACCACCAATGCAATCTCCTTTGCTCTGTGTGCGTTTGTCGTTGTTTTTATCTTCTCCTTATGAGTGAGATCACACGGTGTTTGACTTTGTCCCTCTGATTTATTTCACTTCACATAATACCCTCAAGGTCCATCGACGTTGTCACAAATGGGCGGATCTCATCATTTCTTAGGGCCGAGTGGCATTCCATTGTGTATACATACCACATCTTCTTTATCCATTCTTCCCTTGATGGGCACCTAGGTTGCTTCCAAGTTTTGGCTGTTGTGAATAATGCTGCAGTGAGCCTAGGGGTGCATGTGTCCCTCTGCATTGGTGTTTTCAAGTTCTTTGGATGAATAGCCAGCAGTGGGCTAGCTGGATCATACATATGGTAGATGTGTTCTTAGTTTTCTGAGGATACTCCATCCTGCTTTCCGTAGTGGCTGCACCAGTCTGCCCTCCCACCAGCAGTGCAGGAGAGTTCCCTTCTCTGCACATCCTCTCCGACACTTGTCTCTTGTCTTGTTAATTAGAGCCATTCTGACCAGAGTAAGGGGACATCTCCTTGTAGTTGTGATTTGCATTTCTCTGATCGCTAAGGATGTTGAGTCCCTTTCCATATGCCTGTTGGCCATCCGTATACCTTCTTTGGAGAAATCACTGCTCAGATCTTTTGCCCGCCTTTTCAATTGGGTTGTTGATGTTTTTTGCTGTTGAGATGTATGAGTTCTTTCTGTGTTTTGGATATTAACCCCTTATCCGATATACGGTTTGCAAGAATCTTCTCCCAGTTGTTAGGTTGTGTTTTGGTTTTGTGGATGGTTTCCTTTGCGGTGCAGAGGATGTTTTTTGACTTTGATGTAGTCCCGTTTGTTCATTTTGTATTTTGTTTCCCTTGCCCAGTCAGACGTGGTACTTGAAAATAGGCTGCTAAGACTGATGTCAAAGAGCACACTGCCTATGTTTGCTTGTAGACGTTGCATGGTTTCGGGTGTGACATTCAAGTGAAAGCCGAGCGAGGAGGCTGCAGTTCCCCGAGAGCGAGCGTAGCGGGGCCCCTGCGTCCCTGTCAGCGCACCTTCCCGCTCCGCGAAGGTCCCAAGCATGTGGGCGGGGCCGCAGGAGTTCTCCCAGGAGGGTGTCCCCGTCGCTGTCCGCAGTCCACCGCCGGAGGGGGGGGGGCGGGGCAACGGCCGGGCAGCGTCTGGGCGGCGGCGCGCGCGCGCGCGCGAGGAGAGGAGAGGAGCGCGCGGCTGCTGGGCCGCCGTCCTGGGAGGCGTGGGAGGCGTCGGCGAGCCGCGCCTGCCTGCCCAGAGCCGAGCCCGGCGGAGTCCGGCCGCGCTGTGCTGCTCTCTCCCGGGCCGGGCTCGTCCGTTCCCCCCGGCGTCCGTGGACGGCGCTCCGCGTCCCCGCTGGGCACAGCAGCCCGGGCCGTGCACAGCCACGGCCGCTAGCCTGAGGAGGCCGTCCTTCAGCTCCCGCTCTTCCTGCTCGCCGGACACGGACGACCAGGGCGCCTGCGAAGAGGATTCCATCTGAGAGAGGTACCTGGGGGGCGTGGGCGTGGGCCTGGGGGCTGGTGGGAGGCGAGCGTGTCCCTGAGGAATAGGCTTGTGCGCCGAGAGGTGCCCGTCAGGTCGCGGGACAGCTGTGCGGCGCGGGGAGCGAGGGGGTCTCTTCGTGCGCTTGAGGCGTTCGTGGAACGGGCGGTGTGTGCCGGGCACCTGCCCAGGGGCCAGCCTGGGCATGCGGTGCCCGGGAGTCGGGCGCTGAAGCGCCAGCCGTGGTCTTGGCTTCTTGGAAGGACAGACGCGAAGTCGATAAGGACACTGGTCTCGAGGCGTTCTGAGGAGTGCGGGTCTCCCTCTTTTCGAGGCTACGTTCCGTTGGGGTTTTCACGAAGCCTGTTGTGGGCCTGAAGCTCAGGCCGGTTCAGGGGCAGTGGCCTGTCGAGGGCCACGTAAGATTTGTGTGCAGAGCCAGTGCTTTCCAAAGCCCTTGACTGTGCAGAAGTCTACCTGTTAGGGGTGCAGTGGGGGCTGTCCGGGGAGCGTTGTGAGCAGAGGTATGTGCCCCACACTTGAAAGCATGGAAGAGAAAGCGTGAGGCTGGAGGGTGCTCCGTTCGTTCCCTCCTTGCACAGAAAGTCTGGAGAGTTGACTTTGGGACAAGTCCTTCCTTTCCTCTGGTCGGTGCGTGTTCAGTGGTCTGGACACTTGGTGAGCAAGACTGACAGGCTGTTTGACGTACTGGCCCTCACAGCCTGGTTGGAAAGGACAGACAGGCAGCCACCAATTACCTAGGAGATACGTAAAAGCAATTTTGTGTTGAGTGTTGAGAAAGACGGCATTTCCTGTTAGACTTGGTGACTTAGGCAGTGATGTTGAAGCTGAGAGCAGATGCCTAAAAGAAAAGGAGGACCTGTGCGGGAGAGTGTTGGGACAGGGCAAGGGAGGAGTAGGGCCTGTCAGAGGAGCTGAAAGCATGCCCTGGAGACTGGGGCCGCCGCGTAGGGACTGTAGGGTGGGGAAAAGAAAACTTTTCGATTGAGGCTGGCGCTTTCTCTAGGTTTTTGGGGACTAAGCGTGGTGATTCAGAACGTGGACTCTGGAGCCAGACTCTGTCACATGGGTCCTGGCTCTGCCACCTACGGGCTGTGTGAACTCAGGCAAGTTACTGTACCATTCTGTGTGTCAGTTTCCTGATCTGTAAAACGGGGATGATTATCATACACACTCCATAGGTGAGTGTAAAGGTGAGAGGATATTTCATATCCGTAAAGTACTTAGAGCAGTGTCTGGCCTTTAGCAGGCGTTAGTAGTGGTTGACTAAAGAAATGGCTAAATGCATACCTAACTATTCAAGGCTTGGAGGCTGTCCCTGGTGAAACGTGTGAACTTGAATGGATTACACCCAACTTTGTTTTGTTTTGTTTCCTTTCCGGCTTGCAGTTGCTACTGACCGCATCTGCAGCACTGTGGAATTAGAAATAATCTCCCTGGACTTGGCTGCTCTTGGTAAAACAATCTAATGCTGTCCAAATTATCCCAGGGAAATAAAAGCCTTTTCAGTAGCATAGTAGGGTTAGGCTTATTTAATATGTATTGTTTATATTGGTTTGTTTAGTGTTTGTTGGTAACTTTGTGTTTTTTCTTTCTTTTTTTTTTTGGCAAAGCTGCTCGGTTAAAAAAAGCAGATTAGCTAGGAAATGGTTCAGACCCAGAGAAAAGTAGAGAGTCGTGTAAGCAGAGCACGCCTTTCCTTGACTCTCTGTCGAGAGCTTTTGTGATTCCAGCTGCTCTCTGCCTCAGACACGGTGCCCTCTGCGTGTGCAGTCATCTAAACAGTTCAGGTCTGGGACCGTGGAGAATCCAAGGCGGTATAGTCATGCTTTGCTTAACAGTGGGGATGAGTTCTGAGGAGTGTGTCATGGTCAGGCAATCTCGAGACTGTGCAAACACCACGGAGTTCCTAAACCTGGATGGCAGAGCCTCCTACACACCTAGGCCATATGGGACTAATCTGATGGGACCCCCGTTGTTGACTGAAACGTCCCGATGTAGGGCATGACTGTACTTCCCAACTCCAAGGGCACGGAAGTGTAGCCTGTGGGGCTTTGGAAAAGAACAGAGACGCTCAAGGCCTACTCTGGACCCACTGACTCAGAATCTACTGGGATAGGTCCCGGCTTTAAAGACCAGACGTAGTCCTCCTCTGCAGACATCTCATCAACGGTTTTTCACGCTGGGTTTTCCCTCATCTGAGAAAACAGGCCAAGAGATTGTGAGGATCCATAATTAGTGTTTTAAGACATTTGGCAGGACTCAGTGTTTTTCACGTTCTGTGATACTGGGATCTGCATCTGCGCTGTAATGTGTTAAACCTTGAAATCTTGTCCAAAAGTCATGTCATGACCTAGAGAATCCTTCTGTGAATTCCAGGCAGATTGCCATCTTTCTGCTTCCGCCTCCTCACCTTGACAATGGGGAGAATAACGGTAACCTGCCTTTTGGATGTGAGGATTAAATGAGACAGTTGGTGCAAAGCAGTCGGCACAGGATCTGGCACAAAGTGAAGCCTTCAAGAAATTATGATTGCAGTAGTTTTGATTTCCCTCCAGTCGGAATACAGTTTAGTTGAAGTTAGTAGCTGTGCCACAGCTGTGTCTCAGGCTGGTGTCTGCCGCCCTGAGCTAAGCCATAAAAATCCCTGGAATAACTTTTCAAAAGCCTGTTAGCCTCTTGAGGCTCCTACACTTTTTTATTTTATTTTATTTTATTTTATTTTATTTTATTTTATTTTATTTTATTGCAGTAACAGTGGATCCTAAGATGATATAGCTTTCAGATGTACGTTGTAATATATTTTGAATTCTGTGTAGATTACATCGTGTTCACCACCCGAAAACTAATGATAGTCCGTCACCTCACATGTGAGCCTCATCACCCCTTTGGCTCTCTCCCCTCCCCCCTCCCCCTATGGTAACCACCAATGCAATCTCCTTTGCTCTGTGTGCGTTTGTCGTTGTTTTTATCTTCTCCTTATGAGTGAGATCACACGGTGTTTGACTTTGTCCCTCTGATTTATTTCACTTCACATAATACCCTCAAGGTCCATCGACGTTGTCACAAATGGGCGGATCTCATCATTTCTTAGGGCCGAGTGGCATTCCATTGTGTATACATACCACATCTTCTTTATCCATTCTTCCCTTGATGGGCACCTAGGTTGCTTCCAAGTTTTGGCTGTTGTGAATAATGCTGCAGTGAGCCTAGGGGTGCATGTGTCCCTCTGCATTGGTGTTTTCAAGTTCTTTGGATGAATAGCCAGCAGTGGGCTAGCTGGATCATACATATGGTAGATGTGTTCTTAGTTTTCTGAGGATACTCCATCCTGCTTTCCGTAGTGGCTGCACCAGTCTGCCCTCCCACCAGCAGTGCAGGAGAGTTCCCTTCTCTGCACATCCTCTCCGACACTTGTCTCTTGTCTTGTTAATTAGAGCCATTCTGAGCAGAGTAAGGGGACATCTCCTTGTAGTTGTGATTTGCATTTCTCTGATCGCTAAGGATGTTGAGTCCCTTTCCATATGCCTGTTGGCCATCCGTATACCTTCTTTGGAGAAATCACTGCTCAGATCTTTTGCCCGCCTTTTCAATTGGGTTGTTGATGTTTTTTGCTGTTGAGATGTATGAGTTCTTTCTGTGTTTTGGATATTAACCCCTTATCCGATATACGGTTTGCAAGAATCTTCTCCCAGTTGTTAGGTTGTGTTTTGGTTTTGTGGATGGTTTCCTTTGCGGTGCAGAGGATGTTTTTTGACTTTGATGTAGTCCCGTTTGTTCATTTTGTATTTTGTTTCCCTTGCCCAGTCAGACGTGGTACTTGAAAATAGGCTGCTAAGACTGATGTCAAAGAGCACACTGCCTATGTTTGCTTGTAGACGTTGCATGGTTTCGGGTGTGACATTCAAGTGAAAGCCGAGGGAGGAGGCTGCAGTTCCCCGAGAGCGAGCGTAGCGGGGACCCTGCGTCCCTGTCAGCGCACCTTCCCGCTCCGCGAAGGTCCCAAGCATGTGGGCGGGGCCGCAGGAGTTCTCCCAGGAGGGTGTCCCCGTCGCTGTCCGCAGTCCACCGCCGGAGGGGGGGGGGGCGGGGCAACGGCCGGGCAGCGTCTGGGCGGCGGCGCGCGCGCGCGCGCGCGCGAGGAGAGGAGAGGAGCGCGCGGCTGCTGGGCCGCCGTCCTGGGAGGCGTGGGAGGCGTCGGCGAGCCGCGCCTGCCTGCCCAGAGCCGAGCCCGGCGGAGTCCGGCCGCGCTGTGCTGCTCTCTCCCGGGCCGGGCTCGTCCGTTCCCCCGGCGTCCGTGGACGGCGCTCCGCGTCCCCGCTGGGCACAGCAGCCCGGGCCGTGCACAGCCACGGCCGCTAGCCTGAGGAGGCCGTCCTTCAGCTCCCGCTCTTCCTGCTCGCCGGACACGGACGACCAGGGCGCCTGCGAAGAGGATTCCATCTGAGAGAGGTACCTGGGGGGCGTGGGCCTGGGGGCTGGTGGGAGGCGAGCGTGTCCCTGAGGAATAGGCTTGTGCGCCGAGAGGTGCCCGTCAGGTCGCGGGACAGCTGTGCGGCGCGGGGAGCGAGGGGGTCTCTTCGTGCGCTTGAGGCGTTCGTGGAACGGGCGGTGTGTGCCGGGCACCTGCCCAGGGGCCAGCCTGGGCATGCGGTGCCCGGGAGTCGGGCGCTGAAGCGCCAGCCGTGGTCTTGGCTTCTTGGAAGGACAGACGCGAAGTCGATAAGGACACTGGTCTCGAGGCGTTCTGAGGAGTGCGGGTCTCCCTCTTTTCGAGGCTACGTTCCGTTGGGGTTTTCACGAAGCCTGTTGTGGGCCTGAAGCTCAGGCCGGTTCAGGGGCAGTGGCCTGTCGAGGGCCACGTAAGATTTGTGTGCAGAGCCAGTGCTTTCCAAAGCCCTTGACTGTGCAGAAGTCTACCTGTTAGGGGTGCAGTGGGGGCTGTCCGGGGAGCGTTGTGAGCAGAGGTATGTGCCCCACACTTGAAAGCATGGAAGAGAAAGCGTGAGGCTGGAGGGTGCTCCGTTCGTTCCCTCCTTGCACAGAAAGTCTGGAGAGTTGACTTTGGGACAAGTCCTTCCTTTCCTCTGGTCGGTGCGTGTTCAGTGGTCTGGACACTTGGTGAGCAAGACTGACAGGCTGTTTGACGTACTGGCCCTCACAGCCTGGTTGGAAAGGACAGACAGGCAGCCACCAATTACCTAGGAGATACGTAAAAGCAATTTTGTGTTGAGTGTTGAGAAAGACGGCATTTCCTGTTAGACTTGGTGACTTAGGCAGTGATGTTGAAGCTGAGAGCAGATGCCTAAAAGAAAAGGAGGACCTGTGCGGGAGAGTGTTGGGACAGGGCAAGGGAGGAGTAGGGCCTGTCAGAGGAGCTGAAAGCATGCCCTGGAGACTGGGGCCGCCGCGTAGGGACTGTAGGGTGGGGAAAAGAAAACTTTTCGATTGAGGCTGGCGCTTTCTCTAGGTTTTTGGGGACTAAGCGTGGTGATTCAGAACGTGGACTCTGGAGCCAGACTCTGTCACATGGGTCCTGGCTCTGCCACCTACGGGCTGTGTGAACTCAGGCAAGTTACTGTACCATTCTGTGTGTCAGTTTCCTGATCTGTAAAACGGGGATGATTATCATACACACTCCATAGGTGAGTGTAAAGGTGAGAGGATATTTCATATCCGTAAAGTACTTAGAGCAGTGTCTGGCCTTTAGCAGGCGTTAGTAGTGGTTGACTAAAGAAATGGCTAAATGCATACCTAACTATTCAAGGCTTGGAGGCTGTCCCTGGTGAAACGTGTGAACTTGAATGGATTACACCCAACTTTGTTTTGTTTTGTTTCCTTTCCGGCTTGCAGTTGCTACTGACCGCATCTGCAGCACTGTGGAATTAGAAATAATCTCCCTGGACTTGGCTGCTCTTGGTAAAACAATCTAATGCTGTCCAAATTATCCCAGGGAAATAAAAGCCTTTTCAGTAGCATAGTAGGGTTAGGCTTATTTAATATGTATTGTTTATATTGGTTTGTTTAGTGTTTGTTGGTAACTTTGTGTTTTTTCTTTCTTTTTTTTTTTGGCAAAGCTGCTCGGTTAAAAAAAGCAGATTAGCTAGGAAATGGTTCAGACCCAGAGAAAAGTAGAGAGTCGTGTAAGCAGAGCACGCCTTTCCTTGACTCTCTGTCGAGAGCTTTTGTGATTCCAGCTGCTCTCTGCCTCAGACACGGTGCCCTCTGCGTGTGCAGTCATCTAAACAGTTCAGGTCTGGGACCGTGGAGAATCCAAGGCGGTATAGTCATGCTTTGCTTAACAGTGGGGATGAGTTCTGAGGAGTGTGTCATGGTCAGGCAATCTCGAGACTGTGCAAACACCACGGAGTTCCTAAACCTGGATGGCAGAGCCTCCTACACACCTAGGCCATATGGGACTAATCTGATGGGACCCCCGTTGTTGACTGAAACGTCCCGATGTAGGGCATGACTGTACTTCCCAACTCCAAGGGCACGGAAGTGTAGCCTGTGGGGCTTTGGAAAAGAACAGAGACGCTCAAGGCCTACTCTGGACCCACTGACTCAGAATCTACTGGGATAGGTCCCGGCTTTAAAGACCAGACGTAGTCCTCCTCTGCAGACATCTCATCAACGGTTTTTCACGCTGGGTTTTCCCTCATCTGAGAAAACAGGCCAAGAGATTGTGAGGATCCATAATTAGTGTTTTAAGACATTTGGCAGGACTCAGTGTTTTTCACGTTCTGTGATACTGGGATCTGCATCTGCGCTGTAATGTGTTAAACCTTGAAATCTTGTCCAAAAGTCATGTCATGACCTAGAGAATCCTTCTGTGAATTCCAGGCAGATTGCCATCTTTCTGCTTCCGCCTCCTCACCTTGACAATGGGGAGAATAACGGTAACCTGCCTTTTGGATGTGAGGATTAAATGAGACAGTTGGTGCAAAGCAGTCGGCACAGGATCTGGCACAAAGTGAAGCCTTCAAGAAATTATGATTGCAGTAGTTTTGATTTCCCTCCAGTCGGAATACAGTTTAGTTGAAGTTAGTAGCTGTGCCACAGCTGTGTCTCAGGCTGGTGTCTGCCGCCCTGAGCTAAGCCATAAAAATCCCTGGAATAACTTTTCAAAAGCCTGTTAGCCTCTTGAGGCTCCTACACTTTTTTATTTTATTTTATTTTATTTTATTTTATTTTATTTTATTTTATTTTATTGCAGTAACAGTGGATCCTAAGATGATATAGCTTTCAGATGTACGTTGTAATATATTTTGAATTCTGTGTAGATTACATCGTGTTCACCACCCGAAAACTAATGATAGTCCGTCACCTCACATGTGAGCCTCATCACCCCTTTGGCTCTCTCCCCTCCCCCCTCCCCCTATGGTAACCACCAATGCAATCTCCTTTGCTCTGTGTGCGTTTGTCGTTGTTTTTATCTTCTCCTTATGAGTGAGATCACACGGTGTTTGACTTTGTCCCTCTGATTTATTTCACTTCACATAATACCCTCAAGGTCCATCGACGTTGTCACAAATGGGCGGATCTCATCATTTCTTAGGGCCGAGTGGCATTCCATTGTGTATACATACCACATCTTCTTTATCCATTCTTCCCTTGATGGGCACCTAGGTTGCTTCCAAGTTTTGGCTGTTGTGAATAATGCTGCAGTGAGCCTAGGGGTGCATGTGTCCCTCTGCATTGGTGTTTTCAAGTTCTTTGGATGAATAGCCAGCAGTGGGCTAGCTGGATCATACATATGGTAGATGTGTTCTTAGTTTTCTGAGGATACTCCATCCTGCTTTCCGTAGTGGCTGCACCAGTCTGCCCTCCCACCAGCAGTGCAGGAGAGTTCCCTTCTCTGCACATCCTCTCCGACACTTGTCTCTTGTCTTGTTAATTAGAGCCATTCTGAGCAGAGTAAGGGGACATCTCCTTGTAGTTGTGATTTGCATTTCTCTGATCGCTAAGGATGTTGAGTCCCTTTCCATATGCCTGTTGGCCATCCGTATACCTTCTTTGGAGAAATCACTGCTCAGATCTTTTGCCCGCCTTTTCAATTGGGTTGTTGATGTTTTTTGCTGTTGAGATGTATGAGTTCTTTCTGTGTTTTGGATATTAACCCCTTATCCGATATACGGTTTGCAAGAATCTTCTCCCAGTTGTTAGGTTGTGTTTTGGTTTTGTGGATGGTTTCCTTTGCGGTGCAGAGGATGTTTTTTGACTTTGATGTAGTCCCGTTTGTTCATTTTGTATTTTGTTTCCCTTGCCCAGTCAGACGTGGTACTTGAAAATAGGCTGCTAAGACTGATGTCAAAGAGCACACTGCCTATGTTTGCTTGTAGACGTTGCATGGTTTCGGGTGTGACATTCAAGTGAAAGCCGAGGGAGGAGGCTGCAGTTCCCCGAGAGCGAGCGTAGCGGGGACCCTGCGTCCCTGTCAGCGCACCTTCCCGCTCCGCGAAGGTCCCAAGCATGTGGGCGGGGCCGCAGGAGTTCTCCCAGGAGGGTGTCCCCGTCGCTGTCCGCAGTCCACCGCCGGAGGGGGGGGGGCGGGGCAACGGCCGGGCAGCGTCTGGGCGGCGGCGCGCGCGCGCGCGCGCGAGGAGAGGAGAGGAGCGCGCGGCTGCTGGGCCGCCGTCCTGGGAGGCGTGGGAGGCGTCGGCGAGCCGCGCCTGCCTGCCCAGAGCCGAGCCCGGCGGAGTCCGGCCGCGCTGTGCTGCTCTCTCCCGGGCCGGGCTCGTCCGTTCCCCCGGCGTCCGTGGACGGCGCTCCGCGTCCCCGCTGGGCACAGCAGCCCGGGCCGTGCACAGCCACGGCCGCTAGCCTGAGGAGGCCGTCCTTCAGCTCCCGCTCTTCCTGCTCGCCGGACACGGACGACCAGGGCGCCTGCGAAGAGGATTCCATCTGAGAGAGGTACCTGGGGGGCGTGGGCCTGGGGGCTGGTGGGAGGCGAGCGTGTCCCTGAGGAATAGGCTTGTGCGCCGAGAGGTGCCCGTCAGGTCGCGGGACAGCTGTGCGGCGCGGGGAGCGAGGGGGTCTCTTCGTGCGCTTGAGGCGTTCGTGGAACGGGCGGTGTGTGCCGGGCACCTGCCCAGGGGCCAGCCTGGGCATGCGGTGCCCGGGAGTCGGGCGCTGAAGCGCCAGCCGTGGTCTTGGCTTCTTGGAAGGACAGACGCGAAGTCGATAAGGACACTGGTCTCGAGGCGTTCTGAGGAGTGCGGGTCTCCCTCTTTTCGAGGCTACGTTCCGTTGGGGTTTTCACGAAGCCTGTTGTGGGCCTGAAGCTCAGGCCGGTTCAGGGGCAGTGGCCTGTCGAGGGCCACGTAAGATTTGTGTGCAGAGCCAGTGCTTTCCAAAGCCCTTGACTGTGCAGAAGTCTACCTGTTAGGGGTGCAGTGGGGGCTGTCCGGGGAGCGTTGTGAGCAGAGGTATGTGCCCCACACTTGAAAGCATGGAAGAGAAAGCGTGAGGCTGGAGGGTGCTCCGTTCGTTCCCTCCTTGCACAGAAAGTCTGGAGAGTTGACTTTGGGACAAGTCCTTCCTTTCCTCTGGTCGGTGCGTGTTCAGTGGTCTGGACACTTGGTGAGCAAGACTGACAGGCTGTTTGACGTACTGGCCCTCACAGCCTGGTTGGAAAGGACAGACAGGCAGCCACCAATTACCTAGGAGATACGTAAAAGCAATTTTGTGTTGAGTGTTGAGAAAGACGGCATTTCCTGTTAGACTTGGTGACTTAGGCAGTGATGTTGAAGCTGAGAGCAGATGCCTAAAAGAAAAGGAGGACCTGTGCGGGAGAGTGTTGGGACAGGGCAAGGGAGGAGTAGGGCCTGTCAGAGGAGCTGAAAGCATGCCCTGGAGACTGGGGCCGCCGCGTAGGGACTGTAGGGTGGGGAAAAGAAAACTTTTCGATTGAGGCTGGCGCTTTCTCTAGGTTTTTGGGGACTAAGCGTGGTGATTCAGAACGTGGACTCTGGAGCCAGACTCTGTCACATGGGTCCTGGCTCTGCCACCTACGGGCTGTGTGAACTTGGGCAAGTTACTGTACCATTCTGTGTGTCAGTTTCCTGATCTGTAAAACGGGGATGATTATCATACACACTCCATAGGTGAGTGTAAAGGTGAGAGGATATTTCATATCCGTAAAGTACTTAGAGCAGTGTCTGGCCTTTAGCAGGCGTTAGTAGTGGTTGATTAAAGAAATGGCTAAATGCATACCTAACTATTCAAGGCTTGGAGGCTGTCCCTGGTGAAACGTGTGAACTTGAATGGATTACACCCAACTTTGTTTTGTTTCCTTTCCGGCTTGCAGTTGCTACTGACCGCATCTGCAGCACTGTGGAATTAGAAATAATCTGCCTCGACTTGGCTGCTCTTGGTCAAACAATCTAATGCTGTCCAAATTATCCCAGGGAAATAAAAGCCTTTTCAGTAGCATAGTAGGGTTAGGCTTATTTAATATGTATTGTTTATATTGGTTTGTTTAGTGTTTGTTGGTAACTTTGTGTTCTTTCTTTTTTTTTTTTTTTGGCAAAGCTGCTCGGTTAAAAAAAGCAGATTAGC
>NW_027222174.1:0-21151 GCF_041296265.1 Equus caballus
GCCGGACACGGACGACCAGGGCGCCTGCGAAGAGGATTCCATCTGAGAGAGGTACCTGGGGGGCGTGGGCCTGGGGGCTGGTGGGAGGCGAGCGTGTCCCTGAGGAATAGGCTTGTGCGCCGAGAGGTGCCCGTCAGGTCGCGGGACAGCTGTGCGGCGCGGGGAGCGAGGGGGTCTCTTCGTGCGCTTGAGGCGTTCGTGGAACGGGCGGTGTGTGCCGGGCACCTGCCCAGGGGCCAGCCTGGGCATGCGGTGCCCGGGAGTCGGGCGCTGAAGCGCCAGCCGTGGTCTTGGCTTCTTGGAAGGACAGACGCGAAGTCGATAAGGACACTGGTCTCGAGGCGTTCTGAGGAGTGCGGGTCTCCCTCTTTTCGAGGCTACGTTCCGTTGGGGTTTTCACGAAGCCTGTTGTGGGCCTGAAGCTCAGGCCGGTTCAGGGGCAGTGGCCTGTCGAGGGCCACGTAAGATTTGTGTGCAGAGCCAGTGCTTTCCAAAGCCCTTGACTGTGCAGAAGTCTACCTGTTAGGGGTGCAGTGGGGGCTGTCCGGGGAGCGTTGTGAGCAGAGGTATGTGCCCCACACTTGAAAGCATGGAAGAGAAAGCGTGAGGCTGGAGGGTGCTCCGTTCGTTCCCTCCTTGCACAGAAAGTCTGGAGAGTTGACTTTGGGACAAGTCCTTCCTTTCCTCTGGTCGGTGCGTGTTCAGTGGTCTGGACACTTGGTGAGCAAGACTGACAGGCTGTTTGACGTACTGGCCCTCACAGCCTGGTTGGAAAGGACAGACAGGCAGCCACCAATTACCTAGGAGATACGTAAAAGCAATTTTGTGTTGAGTGTTGAGAAAGACGGCATTTCCTGTTAGACTTGGTGACTTAGGCAGTGATGTTGAAGCTGAGAGCAGATGCCTAAAAGAAAAGGAGGACCTGGGCGGGAGAGTGTTGGGACAGGGCAAGGGAGGAGTAGGGCCTGTCAGAGGAGCTGAAAGCATGCCCTGGAGACTGGGGCCGCCGCGTAGGGACTGTAGGGTGGGGAAAAGAAAACTTTTCGATTGAGGCTGGCGCTTTCTCTAGGTTTTTGGGGACTAAGCGTGGTGATTCAGAACGTGGACTCTGGAGCCAGACTCTGTCACATGGGTCCTGGCTCTGCCACCTACGGGCTGTGTGAACTTGGGCAAGTTACTGTACCATTCTGTGTGTCAGTTTCCTGATCTGTAAAACGGGGATGATTATCATACACACTCCATAGGTGAGTGTAAAGGTGAGAGGATATTTCATATCCGTAAAGTACTTAGAGCAGTGTCTGGCCTTTAGCAGGCGTTAGTAGTGGTTGATTAAAGAAATGGCTAAATGCATACCTAACTATTCAAGGCTTGGAGGCTGTCCCTGGTGAAACGTGTGAACTGGAATGGATTACACCCAACTTTGTTTTGTTTCCTTTCCGGCTTGCAGTTGCTACTGACCGCATCTGCAGCACTGTGGAATTAGAAATAATCTGCCTCGACTTGGCTGCTCTTGGTCAAACAATCTAATGCTGTCCAAATTATCCCAGGGAAATAAAAGCCTTTTCAGTAGCATAGTAGGGTTAGGCTTATTTAATATGTATTGTTTATATTGGTTTGTTTAGTGTTTGTTGGTAACTTTGTGTTCTTTCTTTTTTTTTTTTTTTGGCAAAGCTGCTCGGTTAAAAAAAGCAGATTAGCTAGGAAATGGTTCAGACCCAGAGAAAAGTAGAGAGTCGTGTAAGCAGAGCACGCCTTTCCTTGACTCTCTGTCGAGAGCTTTTGTGATTCCAGCTGCTCTCTGCCTCAGACACGGTGCCCTCTGCGTGTGCAGTCATCTAAACAGTTCAGGTCTGGGACCGTGGAGAATCCAAGGCGGTATAGTCATGCTTTGCTTAACAGTGGGGATGAGTTCTGAGGAGTGTGTCATGGTCAGGCAATCTCGAGACTGTGCAAACACCACGGAGTTCCTAAACCTGGATGGCAGAGCCTCCTACACACCTAGGCCATATGGGACTAATCTGATGGGACCCCCGTTGTTGACTGAAACGTCCCGATGTAGGGCATGACTGGACTTCCCAACTCCAAGGGCACGGAAGTGTAGCCTGTGGGGCTTTGGAAAAGAACAGAGACGCTCAAGGCCTACTCTGGACCCACTGACTCAGAATCTACTGGGATAGGTCCCGGCTTTAAAGACCAGACGTAGTCCTCCTCTGCAGACATCTCATCAACGGTTTTTCACGCTGGGTTTTCCCTCATCTGAGAAAACAGGCCAAGAGATTGTGAGGATCCATAATTAGTGTTTTAAGACATTTGGCAGGACTCAGTGTTTTTCACGTTCTGTGATACTGGGATCTGCATCTGCGCTGTAATGTGTTAAACCTTGAAATCTTGTCCAAAAGTCATGTCATGACCTAGAGAATCCTTCTGTGAATTCCAGGCAGATTGCCATCTTTCTGCTTCCGCCTCCTCACCTTGACAATGGGGAGAATAACGGTAACCTGCCTTTTGGATGTGAGGATTAAATGAGACAGTTGGTGCAAAGCAGTCGGCACAGGATCTGGCACAAAGTGAAGCCTTCAATCAATTATGATTGCAGTAGTTTTGATTTCCCTCCAGTCGGAATACAGTTTAGTTGAAGTTAGTAGCTGTGCCACAGCTGTGTCTCAGGCTGGTGTCTGCCGCCCTGAGCTAAGCCATAAAAATCCTGGAATAACTTTTCAAAAGCCTGTTAGCCTCTTGAGGCTCCTACACATTTTTATTTTATTTTATTTTATTGCAGTAACAGTGGATCCTAAGATGATATGGCTTTCAGATGTACGTTGTAATATATTTTGAATTCTGTGTAGATTACATCGTGTTCACCACCCGAAAACTAATGATAGTCCGTCACCTCACATGTGAGCCTCATCACCCCTTTGGCTCTCTCCCCTCCCCCCTCCCCCTATGGTAACCACCAATGCAATCTCCTTTGCTCTGTGTGCGTTTGTCGTTGTTTTTATCTTCTCCTTATGAGTGAGATCACACGGTGTTTGACTTTGTCCCTCTGATTTATTTCACTTCACATAATACCCTCAAGGTCCATCGACGTTGTCACAAATGGGCGGATCTCATCATTTCTTAGGGCCGAGTGGCATTCCATTGTGTATACATACCACATCTTCTTTATCCATTCTTCCCTTGATGGGCACCTAGGTTGCTTCCAAGTTTTGGCTGTTGTGAATAATGCTGCAGTGAGCCTAGGGGTGCATGTGTCCCTCTGCATTGGTGTTTTCAAGTTCTTTGGATGAATAGCCAGCAGTGGGCTAGCTGGATCATACATATGGTAGATGTGTTCTTAGTTTTCTGAGGATACTCCATCCTGCTTTCCGTAGTGGCTGCACCAGTCTGCCCTCCCACCAGCAGTGCAGGAGAGTTCCCTTCTCTGCACATCCTCTCCGACACTTGTCTCTTGTCTTGTTAATTAGAGCCATTCTGACCAGAGTAAGGGGACATCTCCTTGTAGTTGTGATTTGCATTTCTCTGATCGCTAAGGATGTTGAGTCCCTTTCCATATGCCTGTTGGCCATCCGTATACCTTCTTTGGAGAAATCACTGCTCAGATCTTTTGCCCGCCTTTTCAATTGGGTTGTTGATGTTTTTTGCTGTTGAGATGTATGAGTTCTTTCTGTGTTTTGGATATTAACCCCTTATCCGATATACGGTTTGCAAGAATCTTCTCCCAGTTGTTAGGTTGTGTTTTGGTTTTGTGGATGGTTTCCTTTGCGGTGCAGAGGATGTTTTTTGACTTTGATGTAGTCCCGTTTGTTCATTTTGTATTTTGTTTCCCTTGCCCAGTCAGACGTGGTACTTGAAAATAGGCTGCTAAGACTGATGTCAAAGAGCACACTGCCTATGTTTGCTTGTAGACGTTGCATGGTTTCGGGTGTGACATTCAAGTGAAAGCCGAGGGAGGAGGCTGCAGTTCCCCGAGAGCGAGCGTAGCGGGGCCCCTGCGTCCCTGTCAGCGCACCTTCCCGCTCCGCGAAGGTCCCAAGCATGTGGGCGGGGCCGCAGGAGTTCTCCCAGGAGGGTGTCCCCGTCGCTGTCCGCAGTCCACCGCCGGAGGGGGGGGGGCGGGGCAACGGCCGGGCAGCGTCTGGGCGGCGGCGCGCGCGCGCGCGAGGAGAGGAGAGGAGCGCGCGGCTGCTGGGCCGCCGTCCTGGGAGGCGTGGGAGGCGTCGGCGAGCCGCGCCTGCCTGCCCAGAGCCGAGCCCGGCGGAGTCCGGCCGCGCTGTGCTGCTCTCTCCCGGGCCGGGCTCGTCCGTTCCCCCGGCGTCCGTGGACGGCGCTCCGCGTCCCCGCTGGGCACAGCAGCCCGGGCCGTGCACAGCCACGGCCGCTAGCCTGAGGAGGCCGTCCTTCAGCTCCCGCTCTTCCTGCTCGCCGGACACGGACGACCAGGGCGCCTGCGAAGAGGATTCCATCTGAGAGAGGTACCTGGGGGGCGTGGGCGTGGGCCTGGGGGCTGGTGGGAGGCGAGCGTGTCCCTGAGGAATAGGCTTGTGCGCCGAGAGGTGCCCGTCAGGTCGCGGGACAGCTGTGCGGCGCGGGGAGCGAGGGGGTCTCTTCGTGCGCTTGAGGCGTTCGTGGAACGGGCGGTGTGTGCCGGGCACCTGCCCAGGGGCCAGCCTGGGCATGCGGTGCCCGGGAGTCGGGCGCTGAAGCGCCAGCCGTGGTCTTGGCTTCTTGGAAGGACAGACGCGAAGTCGATAAGGACACTGGTCTCGAGGCGTTCTGAGGAGTGCGGGTCTCCCTCTTTTCGAGGCTACGTTCCGTTGGGGTTTTCACGAAGCCTGTTGTGGGCCTGAAGCTCAGGCCGGTTCAGGGGCAGTGGCCTGTCGAGGGCCACGTAAGATTTGTGTGCAGAGCCAGTGCTTTCCAAAGCCCTTGACTGTGCAGAAGTCTACCTGTTAGGGGTGCAGTGGGGGCTGTCCGGGGAGCGTTGTGAGCAGAGGTATGTGCCCCACACTTGAAAGCATGGAAGAGAAAGCGTGAGGCTGGAGGGTGCTCCGTTCGTTCCCTCCTTGCACAGAAAGTCTGGAGAGTTGACTTTGGGACAAGTCCTTCCTTTCCTCTGGTCGGTGCGTGTTCAGTGGTCTGGACACTTGGTGAGCAAGACTGACAGGCTGTTTGACGTACTGGCCCTCACAGCCTGGTTGGAAAGGACAGACAGGCAGCCACCAATTACCTAGGAGATACGTAAAAGCAATTTTGTGTTGAGTGTTGAGAAAGACGGCATTTCCTGTTAGACTTGGTGACTTAGGCAGTGATGTTGAAGCTGAGAGCAGATGCCTAAAAGAAAAGGAGGACCTGGGCGGGAGAGTGTTGGGACAGGGCAAGGGAGGAGTAGGGCCTGTCAGAGGAGCTGAAAGCATGCCCTGGAGACTGGGGCCGCCGCGTAGGGACTGTAGGGTGGGGAAAAGAAAACTTTTCGATTGAGGCTGGCGCTTTCTCTAGGTTTTTGGGGACTAAGCGTGGTGATTCAGAACGTGGACTCTGGAGCCAGACTCTGTCACATGGGTCCTGGCTCTGCCACCTACGGGCTGTGTGAACTCGGGCAAGTTACTGTACCATTCTGTGTGTCAGTTTCCTGATCTGTAAAACGGGGATGATTATCATACACACTCCATAGGTGAGTGTAAAGGTGAGAGGATATTTCATATCCGTAAAGTACTTAGAGCAGTGTCTGGCCTTTAGCAGGCGTTAGTAGTGGTTGATTAAAGAAATGGCTAAATGCATACCTAACTATTCAAGGCTTGGAGGCTGTCCCTGGTGAAACGTGTGAACTGGAATGGATTACACCCAACTTTGTTTTGTTTCCTTTCCGGCTTGCAGTTGCTACTGACCGCATCTGCAGCACTGTGGAATTAGAAATAATCTGCCTCGACTTGGCTGCTCTTGGTCAAACAATCTAATGCTGTCCAAATTATCCCAGGGAAATAAAAGCCTTTTCAGTAGCATAGTAGGGTTAGGCTTATTTAATATGTATTGTTTATATTGGTTTGTTTAGTGTTTGTTGGTAACTTTGTGTTCTTTCTTTTTTTTTTTTTTTTGGCAAAGCTGCTCGGTTAAAAAAAGCAGATTAGCTAGGAAATGGTTCAGACCCAGAGAAAAGTAGAGAGTCGTGTAAGCAGAGCACGCCTTTCCTTGACTCTCTGTCGAGAGCTTTTGTGATTCCAGCTGCTCTCTGCCTCAGACACGGTGCCCTCTGCGTGTGCAGTCATCTAAACAGTTCAGGTCTGGGACCGTGGAGAATCCAAGGCGGTATAGTCATGCTTTGCTTAACAGTGGGGATGAGTTCTGAGGAGTGTGTCATGGTCAGGCAATCTCGAGACTGTGCAAACACCACGGAGTTCCTAAACCTGGATGGCAGAGCCTCCTACACACCTAGGCCATATGGGACTAATCTGATGGGACCCCCGTTGTTGACTGAAACGTCCCGATGTAGGGCATGACTGGACTTCCCAACTCCAAGGGCACGGAAGTGTAGCCTGTGGGGCTTTGGAAAAGAACAGAGACGCTCAAGGCCTACTCTGGACCCACTGACTCAGAATCTACTGGGATAGGTCCCGGCTTTAAAGACCAGACGTAGTCCTCCTCTGCAGACATCTCATCAACGGTTTTTCACGCTGGGTTTTCCCTCATCTGAGAAAACAGGCCAAGAGATTGTGAGGATCCATAATTAGTGTTTTAAGACATTTGGCAGGACTCAGTGTTTTTCACGTTCTGTGATACTGGGATCTGCATCTGCGCTGTAATGTGTTAAACCTTGAAATCTTGTCCAAAAGTCATGTCATGACCTAGAGAATCCTTCTGTGAATTCCAGGCAGATTGCCATCTTTCTGCTTCCGCCTCCTCACCTTGACAATGGGGAGAATAACGGTAACCTGCCTTTTGGATGTGAGGATTAAATGAGACAGTTGGTGCAAAGCAGTCGGCACAGGATCTGGCACAAAGTGAAGCCTTCAATCAATTATGATTGCAGTAGTTTTGATTTCCCTCCAGTCGGAATACAGTTTAGTTGAAGTTAGTAGCTGTGCCACAGCTGTGTCTCAGGCTGGTGTCTGCCGCCCTGAGCTAAGCCATAAAAATCCCTGGAATAACTTTTCAAAAGCCTGTTAGCCTCTTGAGGCTCCTACACTTTTTTATTTTATTTTATTTTATTGCAGTAACAGTGGATCCTAAGATGATATGGCTTTCAGATGTACGTTGTAATATATTTTGAATTCTGTGTAGATTACATCGTGTTCACCACCCGAAAACTAATGATAGTCCGTCACCTCACATGTGAGCCTCATCACCCCTTTGGCTCTCTCCCCTCCCCCCTCCCCCTATGGTAACCACCAATGCAATCTCCTTTGCTCTGTGTGCGTTTGTCGTTGTTTTTATCTTCTCCTTATGAGTGAGATCACACGGTGTTTGACTTTGTCCCTCTGATTTATTTCACTTCACATAATACCCTCAAGGTCCATCGACGTTGTCACAAATGGGCGGATCTCATCATTTCTTAGGGCCGAGTGGCATTCCATTGTGTATACATACCACATCTTCTTTATCCATTCTTCCCTTGATGGGCACCTAGGTTGCTTCCAAGTTTTGGCTGTTGTGAATAATGCTGCAGTGAGCCTAGGGGTGCATGTGTCCCTCTGCATTGGTGTTTTCAAGTTCTTTGGATGAATAGCCAGCAGTGGGCTAGCTGGATCATACATATGGTAGATGTGTTCTTAGTTTTCTGAGGATACTCCATCCTGCTTTCCGTAGTGGCTGCACCAGTCTGCCCTCCCACCAGCAGTGCAGGAGAGTTCCCTTCTCTGCACATCCTCTCCGACACTTGTCTCTTGTCTTGTTAATTAGAGCCATTCTGACCAGAGTAAGGGGACATCTCCTTGTAGTTGTGATTTGCATTTCTCTGATCGCTAAGGATGTTGAGTCCCTTTCCATATGCCTGTTGGCCATCCGTATACCTTCTTTGGAGAAATCACTGCTCAGATCTTTTGCCCGCCTTTTCAATTGGGTTGTTGATGTTTTTTGCTGTTGAGATGTATGAGTTCTTTCTGTGTTTTGGATATTAACCCCTTATCCGATATACGGTTTGCAAGAATCTTCTCCCAGTTGTTAGGTTGTGTTTTGGTTTTGTGGATGGTTTCCTTTGCGGTGCAGAGGATGTTTTTTGACTTTGATGTAGTCCCGTTTGTTCATTTTGTATTTTGTTTCCCTTGCCCAGTCAGACGTGGTACTTGAAAATAGGCTGCTAAGACTGATGTCAAAGAGCACACTGCCTATGTTTGCTTGTAGACGTTGCATGGTTTCGGGTGTGACATTCAAGTGAAAGCCGAGCGAGGAGGCTGCAGTTCCCCGAGAGCGAGCGTAGCGGGGCCCCTGCGTCCCTGTCAGCGCACCTTCCCGCTCCGCGAAGGTCCCAAGCATGTGGGCGGGGCCGCAGGAGTTCTCCCAGGAGGGTGTCCCCGTCGCTGTCCGCAGTCCACCGCCGGAGGGGGGGGGGCGGGGCAACGGCCGGGCAGCGTCTGGGCGGCGGCGCGCGCGCGCGCGCGAGGAGAGGAGAGGAGCGCGCGGCTGCTGGGCCGCCGTCCTGGGAGGCGTGGGAGGCGTCGGCGAGCCGCGCCTGCCTGCCCAGAGCCGAGCCCGGCGGAGTCCGGCCGCGCTGTGCTGCTCTCTCCCGGGCCGGGCTCGTCCGTTCCCCCGGCGTCCGTGGACGGCGCTCCGCGTCCCCGCTGGGCACAGCAGCCCGGGCCGTGCACAGCCACGGCCGCTAGCCTGAGGAGGCCGTCCTTCAGCTCCCGCTCTTCCTGCTCGCCGGACACGGACGACCAGGGCGCCTGCGAAGAGGATTCCATCTGAGAGAGGTACCTGGGGGGCGTGGGCGTGGGCCTGGGGGCTGGTGGGAGGCGAGCGTGTCCCTGAGGAATAGGCTTGTGCGCCGAGAGGTGCCCGTCAGGTCGCGGGACAGCTGTGCGGCGCGGGGAGCGAGGGGGTCTCTTCGTGCGCTTGAGGCGTTCGTGGAACGGGCGGTGTGTGCCGGGCACCTGCCCAGGGGCCAGCCTGGGCATGCGGTGCCCGGGAGTCGGGCGCTGAAGCGCCAGCCGTGGTCTTGGCTTCTTGGAAGGACAGACGCGAAGTCGATAAGGACACTGGTCTCGAGGCGTTCTGAGGAGTGCGGGTCTCCCTCTTTTCGAGGCTACGTTCCGTTGGGGTTTTCACGAAGCCTGTTGTGGGCCTGAAGCTCAGGCCGGTTCAGGGGCAGTGGCCTGTCGAGGGCCACGTAAGATTTGTGTGCAGAGCCAGTGCTTTCCAAAGCCCTTGACTGTGCAGAAGTCTACCTGTTAGGGGTGCAGTGGGGGCTGTCCGGGGAGCGTTGTGAGCAGAGGTATGTGCCCCACACTTGAAAGCATGGAAGAGAAAGCGTGAGGCTGGAGGGTGCTCCGTTCGTTCCCTCCTTGCACAGAAAGTCTGGAGAGTTGACTTTGGGACAAGTCCTTCCTTTCCTCTGGTCGGTGCGTGTTCAGTGGTCTGGACACTTGGTGAGCAAGACTGACAGGCTGTTTGACGTACTGGCCCTCACAGCCTGGTTGGAAAGGACAGACAGGCAGCCACCAATTACCTAGGAGATACGTAAAAGCAATTTTGTGTTGAGTGTTGAGAAAGACGGCATTTCCTGTTAGACTTGGTGACTTAGGCAGTGATGTTGAAGCTGAGAGCAGATGCCTAAAAGAAAAGGAGGACCTGTGCGGGAGAGTGTTGGGACAGGGCAAGGGAGGAGTAGGGCCTGTCAGAGGAGCTGAAAGCATGCCCTGGAGACTGGGGCCGCCGCGTAGGGACTGTAGGGTGGGGAAAAGAAAACTTTTCGATTGAGGCTGGCGCTTTCTCTAGGTTTTTGGGGACTAAGCGTGGTGATTCAGAACGTGGACTCTGGAGCCAGACTCTGTCACATGGGTCCTGGCTCTGCCACCTACGGGCTGTGTGAACTCAGGCAAGTTACTGTACCATTCTGTGTGTCAGTTTCCTGATCTGTAAAACGGGGATGATTATCATACACACTCCATAGGTGAGTGTAAAGGTGAGAGGATATTTCATATCCGTAAAGTACTTAGAGCAGTGTCTGGCCTTTAGCAGGCGTTAGTAGTGGTTGACTAAAGAAATGGCTAAATGCATACCTAACTATTCAAGGCTTGGAGGCTGTCCCTGGTGAAACGTGTGAACTTGAATGGATTACACCCAACTTTGTTTTGTTTTGTTTCCTTTCCGGCTTGCAGTTGCTACTGACCGCATCTGCAGCACTGTGGAATTAGAAATAATCTCCCTGGACTTGGCTGCTCTTGGTAAAACAATCTAATGCTGTCCAAATTATCCCAGGGAAATAAAAGCCTTTTCAGTAGCATAGTAGGGTTAGGCTTATTTAATATGTATTGTTTATATTGGTTTGTTTAGTGTTTGTTGGTAACTTTGTGTTTTTTCTTTCTTTTTTTTTTTGGCAAAGCTGCTCGGTTAAAAAAAGCAGATTAGCTAGGAAATGGTTCAGACCCAGAGAAAAGTAGAGAGTCGTGTAAGCAGAGCACGCCTTTCCTTGACTCTCTGTCGAGAGCTTTTGTGATTCCAGCTGCTCTCTGCCTCAGACACGGTGCCCTCTGCGTGTGCAGTCATCTAAACAGTTCAGGTCTGGGACCGTGGAGAATCCAAGGCGGTATAGTCATGCTTTGCTTAACAGTGGGGATGAGTTCTGAGGAGTGTGTCATGGTCAGGCAATCTCGAGACTGTGCAAACACCACGGAGTTCCTAAACCTGGATGGCAGAGCCTCCTACACACCTAGGCCATATGGGACTAATCTGATGGGACCCCCGTTGTTGACTGAAACGTCCCGATGTAGGGCATGACTGTACTTCCCAACTCCAAGGGCACGGAAGTGTAGCCTGTGGGGCTTTGGAAAAGAACAGAGACGCTCAAGGCCTACTCTGGACCCACTGACTCAGAATCTACTGGGATAGGTCCCGGCTTTAAAGACCAGACGTAGTCCTCCTCTGCAGACATCTCATCAACGGTTTTTCACGCTGGGTTTTCCCTCATCTGAGAAAACAGGCCAAGAGATTGTGAGGATCCATAATTAGTGTTTTAAGACATTTGGCAGGACTCAGTGTTTTTCACGTTCTGTGATACTGGGATCTGCATCTGCGCTGTAATGTGTTAAACCTTGAAATCTTGTCCAAAAGTCATGTCATGACCTAGAGAATCCTTCTGTGAATTCCAGGCAGATTGCCATCTTTCTGCTTCCGCCTCCTCACCTTGACAATGGGGAGAATAACGGTAACCTGCCTTTTGGATGTGAGGATTAAATGAGACAGTTGGTGCAAAGCAGTCGGCACAGGATCTGGCACAAAGTGAAGCCTTCAAGAAATTATGATTGCAGTAGTTTTGATTTCCCTCCAGTCGGAATACAGTTTAGTTGAAGTTAGTAGCTGTGCCACAGCTGTGTCTCAGGCTGGTGTCTGCCGCCCTGAGCTAAGCCATAAAAATCCCTGGAATAACTTTTCAAAAGCCTGTTAGCCTCTTGAGGCTCCTACACTTTTTTATTTTATTTTATTTTATTTTATTTTATTTTATTTTATTTTATTTTATTGCAGTAACAGTGGATCCTAAGATGATATAGCTTTCAGATGTACGTTGTAATATATTTTGAATTCTGTGTAGATTACATCGTGTTCACCACCCGAAAACTAATGATAGTCCGTCACCTCACATGTGAGCCTCATCACCCCTTTGGCTCTCTCCCCTCCCCCCTCCCCCTATGGTAACCACCAATGCAATCTCCTTTGCTCTGTGTGCGTTTGTCGTTGTTTTTATCTTCTCCTTATGAGTGAGATCACACGGTGTTTGACTTTGTCCCTCTGATTTATTTCACTTCACATAATACCCTCAAGGTCCATCGACGTTGTCACAAATGGGCGGATCTCATCATTTCTTAGGGCCGAGTGGCATTCCATTGTGTATACATACCACATCTTCTTTATCCATTCTTCCCTTGATGGGCACCTAGGTTGCTTCCAAGTTTTGGCTGTTGTGAATAATGCTGCAGTGAGCCTAGGGGTGCATGTGTCCCTCTGCATTGGTGTTTTCAAGTTCTTTGGATGAATAGCCAGCAGTGGGCTAGCTGGATCATACATATGGTAGATGTGTTCTTAGTTTTCTGAGGATACTCCATCCTGCTTTCCGTAGTGGCTGCACCAGTCTGCCCTCCCACCAGCAGTGCAGGAGAGTTCCCTTCTCTGCACATCCTCTCCGACACTTGTCTCTTGTCTTGTTAATTAGAGCCATTCTGAGCAGAGTAAGGGGACATCTCCTTGTAGTTGTGATTTGCATTTCTCTGATCGCTAAGGATGTTGAGTCCCTTTCCATATGCCTGTTGGCCATCCGTATACCTTCTTTGGAGAAATCACTGCTCAGATCTTTTGCCCGCCTTTTCAATTGGGTTGTTGATGTTTTTTGCTGTTGAGATGTATGAGTTCTTTCTGTGTTTTGGATATTAACCCCTTATCCGATATACGGTTTGCAAGAATCTTCTCCCAGTTGTTAGGTTGTGTTTTGGTTTTGTGGATGGTTTCCTTTGCGGTGCAGAGGATGTTTTTTGACTTTGATGTAGTCCCGTTTGTTCATTTTGTATTTTGTTTCCCTTGCCCAGTCAGACGTGGTACTTGAAAATAGGCTGCTAAGACTGATGTCAAAGAGCACACTGCCTATGTTTGCTTGTAGACGTTGCATGGTTTCGGGTGTGACATTCAAGTGAAAGCCGAGGGAGGAGGCTGCAGTTCCCCGAGAGCGAGCGTAGCGGGGACCCTGCGTCCCTGTCAGCGCACCTTCCCGCTCCGCGAAGGTCCCAAGCATGTGGGCGGGGCCGCAGGAGTTCTCCCAGGAGGGTGTCCCCGTCGCTGTCCGCAGTCCACCGCCGGAGGGGGGGGGGCGGGGCAACGGCCGGGCAGCGTCTGGGCGGCGGCGCGCGCGCGCGCGCGCGAGGAGAGGAGAGGAGCGCGCGGCTGCTGGGCCGCCGTCCTGGGAGGCGTGGGAGGCGTCGGCGAGCCGCGCCTGCCTGCCCAGAGCCGAGCCCGGCGGAGTCCGGCCGCGCTGTGCTGCTCTCTCCCGGGCCGGGCTCGTCCGTTCCCCCGGCGTCCGTGGACGGCGCTCCGCGTCCCCGCTGGGCACAGCAGCCCGGGCCGTGCACAGCCACGGCCGCTAGCCTGAGGAGGCCGTCCTTCAGCTCCCGCTCTTCCTGCTCGCCGGACACGGACGACCAGGGCGCCTGCGAAGAGGATTCCATCTGAGAGAGGTACCTGGGGGGCGTGGGCCTGGGGGCTGGTGGGAGGCGAGCGTGTCCCTGAGGAATAGGCTTGTGCGCCGAGAGGTGCCCGTCAGGTCGCGGGACAGCTGTGCGGCGCGGGGAGCGAGGGGGTCTCTTCGTGCGCTTGAGGCGTTCGTGGAACGGGCGGTGTGTGCCGGGCACCTGCCCAGGGGCCAGCCTGGGCATGCGGTGCCCGGGAGTCGGGCGCTGAAGCGCCAGCCGTGGTCTTGGCTTCTTGGAAGGACAGACGCGAAGTCGATAAGGACACTGGTCTCGAGGCGTTCTGAGGAGTGCGGGTCTCCCTCTTTTCGAGGCTACGTTCCGTTGGGGTTTTCACGAAGCCTGTTGTGGGCCTGAAGCTCAGGCCGGTTCAGGGGCAGTGGCCTGTCGAGGGCCACGTAAGATTTGTGTGCAGAGCCAGTGCTTTCCAAAGCCCTTGACTGTGCAGAAGTCTACCTGTTAGGGGTGCAGTGGGGGCTGTCCGGGGAGCGTTGTGAGCAGAGGTATGTGCCCCACACTTGAAAGCATGGAAGAGAAAGCGTGAGGCTGGAGGGTGCTCCGTTCGTTCCCTCCTTGCACAGAAAGTCTGGAGAGTTGACTTTGGGACAAGTCCTTCCTTTCCTCTGGTCGGTGCGTGTTCAGTGGTCTGGACACTTGGTGAGCAAGACTGACAGGCTGTTTGACGTACTGGCCCTCACAGCCTGGTTGGAAAGGACAGACAGGCAGCCACCAATTACCTAGGAGATACGTAAAAGCAATTTTGTGTTGAGTGTTGAGAAAGACGGCATTTCCTGTTAGACTTGGTGACTTAGGCAGTGATGTTGAAGCTGAGAGCAGATGCCTAAAAGAAAAGGAGGACCTGTGCGGGAGAGTGTTGGGACAGGGCAAGGGAGGAGTAGGGCCTGTCAGAGGAGCTGAAAGCATGCCCTGGAGACTGGGGCCGCCGCGTAGGGACTGTAGGGTGGGGAAAAGAAAACTTTTCGATTGAGGCTGGCGCTTTCTCTAGGTTTTTGGGGACTAAGCGTGGTGATTCAGAACGTGGACTCTGGAGCCAGACTCTGTCACATGGGTCCTGGCTCTGCCACCTACGGGCTGTGTGAACTCAGGCAAGTTACTGTACCATTCTGTGTGTCAGTTTCCTGATCTGTAAAACGGGGATGATTATCATACACACTCCATAGGTGAGTGTAAAGGTGAGAGGATATTTCATATCCGTAAAGTACTTAGAGCAGTGTCTGGCCTTTAGCAGGCGTTAGTAGTGGTTGACTAAAGAAATGGCTAAATGCATACCTAACTATTCAAGGCTTGGAGGCTGTCCCTGGTGAAACGTGTGAACTTGAATGGATTACACCCAACTTTGTTTTGTTTTGTTTCCTTTCCGGCTTGCAGTTGCTACTGACCGCATCTGCAGCACTGTGGAATTAGAAATAATCTCCCTGGACTTGGCTGCTCTTGGTAAAACAATCTAATGCTGTCCAAATTATCCCAGGGAAATAAAAGCCTTTTCAGTAGCATAGTAGGGTTAGGCTTATTTAATATGTATTGTTTATATTGGTTTGTTTAGTGTTTGTTGGTAACTTTGTGTTTTTTCTTTCTTTTTTTTTTTGGCAAAGCTGCTCGGTTAAAAAAAGCAGATTAGCTAGGAAATGGTTCAGACCCAGAGAAAAGTAGAGAGTCGTGTAAGCAGAGCACGCCTTTCCTTGACTCTCTGTCGAGAGCTTTTGTGATTCCAGCTGCTCTCTGCCTCAGACACGGTGCCCTCTGCGTGTGCAGTCATCTAAACAGTTCAGGTCTGGGACCGTGGAGAATCCAAGGCGGTATAGTCATGCTTTGCTTAACAGTGGGGATGAGTTCTGAGGAGTGTGTCATGGTCAGGCAATCTCGAGACTGTGCAAACACCACGGAGTTCCTAAACCTGGATGGCAGAGCCTCCTACACACCTAGGCCATATGGGACTAATCTGATGGGACCCCCGTTGTTGACTGAAACGTCCCGATGTAGGGCATGACTGTACTTCCCAACTCCAAGGGCACGGAAGTGTAGCCTGTGGGGCTTTGGAAAAGAACAGAGACGCTCAAGGCCTACTCTGGACCCACTGACTCAGAATCTACTGGGATAGGTCCCGGCTTTAAAGACCAGACGTAGTCCTCCTCTGCAGACATCTCATCAACGGTTTTTCACGCTGGGTTTTCCCTCATCTGAGAAAACAGGCCAAGAGATTGTGAGGATCCATAATTAGTGTTTTAAGACATTTGGCAGGACTCAGTGTTTTTCACGTTCTGTGATACTGGGATCTGCATCTGCGCTGTAATGTGTTAAACCTTGAAATCTTGTCCAAAAGTCATGTCATGACCTAGAGAATCCTTCTGTGAATTCCAGGCAGATTGCCATCTTTCTGCTTCCGCCTCCTCACCTTGACAATGGGGAGAATAACGGTAACCTGCCTTTTGGATGTGAGGATTAAATGAGACAGTTGGTGCAAAGCAGTCGGCACAGGATCTGGCACAAAGTGAAGCCTTCAAGAAATTATGATTGCAGTAGTTTTGATTTCCCTCCAGTCGGAATACAGTTTAGTTGAAGTTAGTAGCTGTGCCACAGCTGTGTCTCAGGCTGGTGTCTGCCGCCCTGAGCTAAGCCATAAAAATCCCTGGAATAACTTTTCAAAAGCCTGTTAGCCTCTTGAGGCTCCTACACTTTTTTATTTTATTTTATTTTATTTTATTTTATTTTATTTTATTTTATTTTATTGCAGTAACAGTGGATCCTAAGATGATATAGCTTTCAGATGTACGTTGTAATATATTTTGAATTCTGTGTAGATTACATCGTGTTCACCACCCGAAAACTAATGATAGTCCGTCACCTCACATGTGAGCCTCATCACCCCTTTGGCTCTCTCCCCTCCCCCCTCCCCCTATGGTAACCACCAATGCAATCTCCTTTGCTCTGTGTGCGTTTGTCGTTGTTTTTATCTTCTCCTTATGAGTGAGATCACACGGTGTTTGACTTTGTCCCTCTGATTTATTTCACTTCACATAATACCCTCAAGGTCCATCGACGTTGTCACAAATGGGCGGATCTCATCATTTCTTAGGGCCGAGTGGCATTCCATTGTGTATACATACCACATCTTCTTTATCCATTCTTCCCTTGATGGGCACCTAGGTTGCTTCCAAGTTTTGGCTGTTGTGAATAATGCTGCAGTGAGCCTAGGGGTGCATGTGTCCCTCTGCATTGGTGTTTTCAAGTTCTTTGGATGAATAGCCAGCAGTGGGCTAGCTGGATCATACATATGGTAGATGTGTTCTTAGTTTTCTGAGGATACTCCATCCTGCTTTCCGTAGTGGCTGCACCAGTCTGCCCTCCCACCAGCAGTGCAGGAGAGTTCCCTTCTCTGCACATCCTCTCCGACACTTGTCTCTTGTCTTGTTAATTAGAGCCATTCTGAGCAGAGTAAGGGGACATCTCCTTGTAGTTGTGATTTGCATTTCTCTGATCGCTAAGGATGTTGAGTCCCTTTCCATATGCCTGTTGGCCATCCGTATACCTTCTTTGGAGAAATCACTGCTCAGATCTTTTGCCCGCCTTTTCAATTGGGTTGTTGATGTTTTTTGCTGTTGAGATGTATGAGTTCTTTCTGTGTTTTGGATATTAACCCCTTATCCGATATACGGTTTGCAAGAATCTTCTCCCAGTTGTTAGGTTGTGTTTTGGTTTTGTGGATGGTTTCCTTTGCGGTGCAGAGGATGTTTTTTGACTTTGATGTAGTCCCGTTTGTTCATTTTGTATTTTGTTTCCCTTGCCCAGTCAGACGTGGTACTTGAAAATAGGCTGCTAAGACTGATGTCAAAGAGCACACTGCCTATGTTTGCTTGTAGACGTTGCATGGTTTCGGGTGTGACATTCAAGTGAAAGCCGAGGGAGGAGGCTGCAGTTCCCCGAGAGCGAGCGTAGCGGGGACCCTGCGTCCCTGTCAGCGCACCTTCCCGCTCCGCGAAGGTCCCAAGCATGTGGGCGGGGCCGCAGGAGTTCTCCCAGGAGGGTGTCCCCGTCGCTGTCCGCAGTCCACCGCCGGAGGGGGGGGGGCGGGGCAACGGCCGGGCAGCGTCTGGGCGGCGGCGCGCGCGCGCGCGCGCGCGAGGAGAGGAGAGGAGCGCGCGGCTGCTGGGCCGCCGTCCTGGGAGGCGTGGGAGGCGTCGGCGAGCCGCGCCTGCCTGCCCAGAGCCGAGCCCGGCGGAGTCCGGCCGCGCTGTGCTGCTCTCTCCCGGGCCGGGCTCGTCCGTTCCCCCGGCGTCCGTGGACGGCGCTCCGCGTCCCCGCTGGGCACAGCAGCCCGGGCCGTGCACAGCCACGGCCGCTAGCCTGAGGAGGCCGTCCTTCAGCTCCCGCTCTTCCTGCTCGCCGGACACGGACGACCAGGGCGCCTGCGAAGAGGATTCCATCTGAGAGAGGTACCTGGGGGGCGTGGGCCTGGGGGCTGGTGGGAGGCGAGCGTGTCCCTGAGGAATAGGCTTGTGCGCCGAGAGGTGCCCGTCAGGTCGCGGGACAGCTGTGCGGCGCGGGGAGCGAGGGGGTCTCTTCGTGCGCTTGAGGCGTTCGTGGAACGGGCGGTGTGTGCCGGGCACCTGCCCAGGGGCCAGCCTGGGCATGCGGTGCCCGGGAGTCGGGCGCTGAAGCGCCAGCCGTGGTCTTGGCTTCTTGGAAGGACAGACGCGAAGTCGATAAGGACACTGGTCTCGAGGCGTTCTGAGGAGTGCGGGTCTCCCTCTTTTCGAGGCTACGTTCCGTTGGGGTTTTCACGAAGCCTGTTGTGGGCCTGAAGCTCAGGCCGGTTCAGGGGCAGTGGCCTGTCGAGGGCCACGTAAGATTTGTGTGCAGAGCCAGTGCTTTCCAAAGCCCTTGACTGTGCAGAAGTCTACCTGTTAGGGGTGCAGTGGGGGCTGTCCGGGGAGCGTTGTGAGCAGAGGTATGTGCCCCACACTTGAAAGCATGGAAGAGAAAGCGTGAGGCTGGAGGGTGCTCCGTTCGTTCCCTCCTTGCACAGAAAGTCTGGAGAGTTGACTTTGGGACAAGTCCTTCCTTTCCTCTGGTCGGTGCGTGTTCAGTGGTCTGGACACTTGGTGAGCAAGACTGACAGGCTGTTTGACGTACTGGCCCTCACAGCCTGGTTGGAAAGGACAGACAGGCAGCCACCAATTACCTAGGAGATACGTAAAAGCAATTTTGTGTTGAGTGTTGAGAAAGACGGCATTTCCTGTTAGACTTGGTGACTTAGGCAGTGATGTTGAAGCTGAGAGCAGATGCCTAAAAGAAAAGGAGGACCTGTGCGGGAGAGTGTTGGGACAGGGCAAGGGAGGAGTAGGGCCTGTCAGAGGAGCTGAAAGCATGCCCTGGAGACTGGGGCCGCCGCGTAGGGACTGTAGGGTGGGGAAAAGAAAACTTTTCGATTGAGGCTGGCGCTTTCTCTAGGTTTTTGGGGACTAAGCGTGGTGATTCAGAACGTGGACTCTGGAGCCAGACTCTGTCACATGGGTCCTGGCTCTGCCACCTACGGGCTGTGTGAACTTGGGCAAGTTACTGTACCATTCTGTGTGTCAGTTTCCTGATCTGTAAAACGGGGATGATTATCATACACACTCCATAGGTGAGTGTAAAGGTGAGAGGATATTTCATATCCGTAAAGTACTTAGAGCAGTGTCTGGCCTTTAGCAGGCGTTAGTAGTGGTTGATTAAAGAAATGGCTAAATGCATACCTAACTATTCAAGGCTTGGAGGCTGTCCCTGGTGAAACGTGTGAACTTGAATGGATTACACCCAACTTTGTTTTGTTTCCTTTCCGGCTTGCAGTTGCTACTGACCGCATCTGCAGCACTGTGGAATTAGAAATAATCTGCCTCGACTTGGCTGCTCTTGGTAAAACAATCTAATGCTGTCCAAATTATCCCAGGGAAATAAAAGCCTTTTCAGTAGCATAGTAGTGTTAGGCTTATTTAATATGTATTGTTTATATTGGTTTGTTAGTGTTTGTTGGTAACTTTGTGTCTTTCTTTTTTTTTTTTTTTTGGCAAAGCTGCTCGGTTAAAAAAAAGCAGATTAGCTAGGAAATGGTTCAGACCAGAGAAAAGTAGAGAGTCGTGTAAGCAGAGCACGCCTTTCCCTTGACTCTCTGTCGAGAGCTTTTGTGATTCCAGCTGCTCTCTGCCTCAGACACGGTGCCCTCTGCGTGTGCAGTCATCTAAACAGTTCAGGTCTGGGACCGTGGAGAATCCAAGGCGGTATAGTCATGCTTTGCTTAACAGTGGGGATGAGTTCTGAGGAGTGTGTCATGGTCAGGCAATCTCGAGACTGTGCAAACACCACGGAGTTCCTAAACCTGGATGGCAGAGCCTCCTACACACCTAGGCCATATGGGACTAATCTGATGGGACCCCCGTTGTTGACTGAAACGTCCCGATGTAGGGCATGACTGGACTTCCCAACTCAAGGGCACGGAAGTGTAAGCCTGTGGGGCTTTGGAAAAGAACAGAGACGCTCAAGGCCTACTCTGGACCCACTGACTCAGAATCTACTGGGATAGGTCCCGGCTTTAAAGACCAGACGTAGTCCTCCTCTGCAGACATCTCATCAACGGTTTTTCACGCTGGGTTTTCCCTCATCTGAGAAAACAGGCCAAGAGATTGTGAGGATCCATAATTAGTGTTTAAGGACATTTGGCAGGACTCAGTGTTTTTCACGTTCTGTGATACTGGATCTGCATCTGCGCTGTAATGTGTTAACCTTGAAATCTTGTCCAAAAGTCATGTCATGACCTAGAGAATCCTTCTGTGAATTCCAGGCAGATTGCCATCTTTCTGCTTCCGCCTCCTCACCTTGACAATGGGGAGAATAACGGTAACCTGCCTTTTGGATGTGAGGATTAAATGAGACAGTTGGTGCAAAGCAGTCGGCACAGGATCTGGCACAAAGTGAAGCCTTCAAGAATTATGATTGCAGTAGTTTTGATTTCCTCCAGTCGGAATACAGTTTAGTTGAAGTTAGTAGCTGTGCCACAGCTGTGTCTCAGGCTGGTGTCTGCCGCCTGAGCTAAGCCATAAAAATCCCTGAATAACTTTTCAAAAGCCTGTTAGCCTCTTGAGGCTCCTACACTTTTTTATTTTATTTTATTTTATTTTATTTATTTTATTTTATTTTATTGCAGTAACAGTGGATCCTAAGATGATATAGCTTTCGATGTACGTTGTAATATATTTTGAATTCTGTGTAGATTACATCGTGTTCACCACCCGAAAACTAATGATAGTCCGTCACTCACATTGAGCCTCATCACCCCTTTGGCTCTCTCCCCTCCCCCCCTCCCCCTATGGTAACCACCAATGCAATCTCCTTGCTCTGTGTGCGTTTGTCGTTGTTTTTATCTTCTCCTTATGAGTGAGATCACACGGTGTTTGACTTTGTCCCTCTGATTTATTTCACTTCACATAATACCTCAAGGTCCATCGACGTTGTCACAAATGGGCGGATCTCATCATTTATGTAGGCCGAGTGCATTCATTGTGTATACATACCACATCTCTTTATCCATTCTTCCCTTGATGGGCACCTAGGTTGCTTCCAAGTTTTGGGCTGTTGTGAATAATGCTGCAGTGAGCCTAGGGGTGCATGTGTCCCTCTGCATTGTGTTTTCAAGTTCTTTGGAGAATAGCCAGCAGTGGGCTAGCTGGATCATACATATGGTAGATGTGTTCTTAGTTTTCTGAGGATACTCCATC